>NC_043709.1:124643632-124681166 GCF_006229205.1 Suricata suricatta
TGAATGCTGAAAATGAACTGAGGGTTGAAGGGGAAGGGGAGGGGGGAAAAGAGGTGGTGTTGATGGTGGAGGGCACTTATGGGGAAGAGCACTGGGTGTTGTATGGAAACCAATTTGACAATAAACTATTTAATAAATAAATAAATAATAAAGATAAGTAAAGAGTGGCTCAGTTGGTTCAGTGTCCAACTTCAGCGCGGGTCATGATCTGACGGTTCGTGGGTTCGAGCCCCGCGACAGCTCAGAGGATTCTGTGTCTCCTCCTCTCTCTTTCCCTCCCCTGCTGGTGTGCACTCTCTCTTTCTCCGTAAAATAAATTAATAAACATTAGGAGAAAAAGTGAAGATAGGTAAGATATTGACAGGCTGAGCAGACTGGATGGAGGTAACAGCATGAGCCAAGGTGAGGAAATGAGGAAGCAGAGAGAAAATACCACAGGCATCTGGACAGCGAGCCCACAGTGTGGGGTTGGCAATAGCTATGAGAGGGAAGAAGCAGATGCGGGAAGTGTTGTAAAGACAAATGAAGAATTCTTGGTCACCACCTGGGTGAAGGGGTAAATGAAAGGCAATACTGGAAGCTGATTAGGAAATAATCAATCTGAAAGCCTGGGGAAAAAAAAAGGAAATAAATTGCCTTAATGTAAGATAAGACTTCCAAGGAAGTGATATTTCTAAAAGGCAGCAGAAAATATAGACAGAGGTTCAGAGGGAAAACAGCCTTTAAGATAAAAGTGAGCGTCTTCCCCCAGAGAGGTCATATTTGAGCTTGGGAAGCAGATATGAGTTCTGTGGGAAGGATGTAAAGAGAAAAGCACATGAGCTTCTGGCTTGACTGGAGTCTTTGCATTTCTAACCACAAGGAGGACTATGACCCCAAAACCATCCAGCCTAAACACAAACAAACAAACTTGAAAACACACCCTAAATATGCTGCACCGAAAATAACGAAGATTTTTTTTTTTTTTTATGAATGGACAGCTAATTGTTAAAGAAAATAATGGGAAGTCCTCAGGGTTCAGAGCGAAGAGAGGCAACAGAAAAGCAGATGGCCATCGTGAAAGTTGGTGCTGTGGCTGCCCCGGGGGTGGGAGGTCTTGGAAGTCTCAGGACTTGGGCTGTGTGAGCTGGGGAGAGGTAGGGTATGTTAGTAATCGCTTGCTGCGTAACAAACTATCCAGACTTGGCTAAACACGATACACATTTGTCTTGTCACATTTCTGTGAGTCAAGCCACTGAGCTGATCCTCTGTCCAGAGCCTTAGGGGCTGCCCTCAGGGTGTCGGCTGGGCTGGAGTCTCTATGGGGGTCCTCACTGCCAAGCCACACGTGGCAGAACTCAATTCCTATGGCTGTAGGACTGCAGGGCCTCAGGCTTTCCTGGTTGTTGGCGGGGGGGGGGGGCTGCCCTCGTCTGCCCTGTGGACTTCCTCACAGACACAGTCCCAACAGGACAGCTCTCTTCTTCAAAGGAGGGGAGTGCCAGGCTCCCACAGGATGGGTCCTAGATAATCTCGCACATGTCATCAGTGTGTCTGTGCACATACACTTAACCCTCTACCTATACCGTTGTTACCGGTAGGAGATTCTGCACTGTGTGAATGGACGTCTCGATTCTTGGATTCCCCATGAAAGATTTATGGGAAGATCTACACTCAAATAAAGACAGCCAGAGGGAAAACAGCGAGCACAGAGCAGTTTATTAAGGATAGTACACTCTCTATGCACCTGGGTGGCTCAGTGGGTTGAGCTTCCGACTCTTGATTTTGGCTCAGGCCATGTTCTCACAGTTCATGAGTTCGAGCCCCACGTTGAGCTCTTGGCTGACAGTGTGGGGAGCCTGCTTGGGATTCTGTCTCCCTCCTTTTGTGCCCCTCCCCTGCTTGTTCTCTCTCTCTCTCTCTCAAAATAAATAAAAATAAACTTTAAAAAAAGAACAGTACACTCTCAGGATGGAAGAGTAGGCAGGCCCAGCCGTGTCACCAGCCCTGAGGCTACAGAGGTGTTTTTTTTGTTTGTTTGTTTGTTTAATGTGAGCTGGCTCTTAGGTCACTGCTGGGGTGGTCTTTAATGAAAGCTGCTTCCAATCTTTTGGGGGACTCCTCCCACAGGTTGGGAGGGGTAGTTTTCTCCCATGGAGGGGGTGGTCCAAAACTGCAATGCAAGTTGTTACAGTGAGTCTAGGGGTTACCCTGGGGCAGAGGCAGAAGAGGGGAGGACATGTTCTGAGCCTGTGGCTCCTGATCCATCAGCCCTGGGGCCTTGTAAGTCACAAGGCCAGAATGTTGAGGGGTCCTGGAAGCCACCAATTCAGGGTGTTTTGTCCCCAGGCTTCACATGTGTCACCTGTTTTTCACCACCCTTGCCTCCAGCTCCTCTCTAGCCAATTGCCTACCCTCGTCACCATCACCTTGTTGTGTGTTCTGTTGGCCAGCGGCAGGCACAGGTCCTGCCCATCCTCAAGGGGAAGAGGGCACACGGGTGTGACTACCAGGAGGCAGTGATCATGGGGGATGACCCCAAGCACTGGACAGCCACAGGGCAAGACCTGACCCTATGAGAGGCAAAGTGTTGGGAATGAGACCCCTCATTAAGCCAGGACCTTGAGGAACCACACCCTCATTCAACAGGAGGTGCCAAGGAAACAAGTCTGCCCTGGCACAGACTATGGTGGTGGCAAAAATAACTCTCCCCCCACCCCACCCCACCCCGGGAATTCGTGATTGCAGGCTACATGATGCGTGGGCTTGAGATTCAAGCTTACCTTGGAGTCTGGTGTCTCTTCAAGTTGAAAAATGATCATACAAAATGTCCCTAATCAATAAACACCCAGGGTGCCTGGCAAAAACAAATGTAAATCCTCTTTGGAAGGCTACCCACAGATAAAGCTTCATTAAAGATAAAGATCATGATTTCGAATCATAGAACCTACGAGAAGCTAATCCATTATGAGCCAGAGGTAGCAGTCTCAAGATGCAGGATTAGCTCTCCAAGATCTTAATAGAGAATGATATGTGTTTGGGGCTTAATTGTGTCCCCTGGTTCCCAAATCCATATATTATAAATGTTTATTAAAATTTTTTAATGTTTATTTATTTTTGAGAGAGAAAGAGAGACAGAGGGCCAGTAACGGAGGGGCAGAGAAAGAGGGATACCCAGAATCTGAAGCAGGCTCCAGGCTCTGAGCTGTCAGCACAGAGCCTGACAAGGGGCTGAAACTTGTGAACCACGAGATGGTGACCTGAGCCAAAGTCCAACACTTAACTAACTGAGTCACCCAGGTGCCCCCCCCCCCCCGACAAATCCGTATGTTAATCAATATCTCAGCAGATGACTGTATTTGGCCATTATAGGGGTAATTCGTTCAAAATGAGGCCCCTAGGGTGGGCCCTAATCCAGCCTGATTGTGTCCTTATAAGAAAACAAAATTAAGACACAGACCCACACAGAGGAAAAACCATGTGAGGACACAGGGAGAACACAGCCATCTACAAGCCACGGAGGGAGATTTCAGAGGAAATCCACTCTGTCAGCACCTCCATCTCGGCCTTCTGGCTTCCAGACCCGTGAAAAAATGAATTTCTGTTGTTTAAGCCACCCAGTCTGTGGCATTTCATTAGGACAGTCCTGGAAAACTAATACAATATGGAAAAGGCTAAAAAAACAAGAATGTTAAAAATGATTAAGAGCAAAAGAAAAAAAAAGGGCAGGGTACCTGGGAGAGTCAATCAGTTAAGCGTCTGCCTTTGGCTCAGTTCATGATCTCACAGTTCGTGAGTTTAAGCCCTGCATCAGGCTCTGTGCTGACAGCTCAGAAACTGGACCTGCTTCAGATTCTATGTCTCCCTCTCTTTCTGCCTCTTCCCTGTGCACACTCTGTCTCTCTCTCATAAACAAATAAATAAATATTTTAAAAATAATTAAGAGCATAAACAAAGGAATATGAACACAAGAATTAGAAGAGGGGAAAAAAGGAACAGGCACATTTATTGAAGAACCAAATAGAATATCTAGAAATACCATACTGTTGCAAAGGATGAGTTAACAGATATTATTAAGGAATTACTGAATAGTAAGATAAATCTAAAGAAATTACATGGATGGCATACAGCACTGAGAGATGAAAGCATGTTAAAGGTGAAAGAGAGGTTACAAGGGAGTGAACAGAGCCTGAGAAGGTAGGAGATACCTTGTAGGCACTCTGTACTAGGCTGTGGTCTGCAGCGGAGTTAGATAGAGCTGAGAATCTTCCAGAATTGATAAGGACATGGATCCTCAGATACAGGAGTTAAAAGAAGTCCCAAGCAATACAACAATGAAGAGTAAGCCCACATGGAGGCATGTTAAGGTGAAAATGCAGAACACTAAAGACAGCTAGGTCTTGGAATAAACCAGAGGAGATGGGGAGGGGCAGGGTAGGAACACTTACAAAGGAGCCGCTTCTGAGCGGACAGAGGACTTCTGGATCGCAAGGAGAGAAAAAAGAAACAAACAGATACTACCATCAGTGTGCTAAGAGAATAAGAGAGCAACTTGTCAACCTGGAATTTTGAATTCCACAAAACTGTTACTCAAGTGTGAGGGTAAAATAAAAACAAAATATAAAAGACATTTTTGGGCAAACAACCTAACAAACCAGCACTGAAGGAGCAACTGGAGGAGTTCAAGGGAGAAGGAGATTAAACTAGAGGAAAGATGTAAGAATAAGACAAACAGGATGTCTGGGTGGCTCAATCAGTTAAGCAGCTCAGGCCATGATCTCACAGTTCGTGGGTTTGAGCCCTGCGTTGGGCTCTGTGCTGACAGCTCAGAGCCTTGAGACTGCTTCGCGTTCTGTGTCTCCCCCTCTCTCTGCCCTGCCCCACTCAAAGCCTCTCTCTCTCTCTCTCTCTCTCTCTCTCTCTCTCTCTTTCTCTCTCTCAAAAACAAGTAAATATTAAAGAAAAAAAAAGAATAAGACGAACAAGTACATTGGTAAACATGAGAGTAGATTCAGATTTAATATTTGACTATTTAAACTGAAACTGATGAGTTGGGAGCAGGGTAACTAAGTTAAGTTGAGAACTGGATTTTGTACAGTGTTCGATATTTTACTTTTCTGTTGATTCTTATTTTATTTTATTATGTTTTCAATGTCTATTTTTTGAGAGGAGGCAGGGGCAGAGAGGGAGGGAGACGAGAATCTGAAGCAGACTCCAGGCTCCGAGCTGTCAGCACAGAGCCTGACAGGGCTTGAACCCACAAATGGTGAGATTGTGACCTGACCTGAAGTTGGACGCTTGACCGACTGAGACACCCAGGTGCCCCACTACTGATTCTCATTTTAATTTGAGTTATTAAATAGATCGTATACTCACTTTCCCTCCAAATGGTGCTGGAGGCATGTAGAGAGAAGGCAGAATGCATTGTAAGTTCACTTCTGCGGGCATGTAATAGTAAATCTCTCTCTCCTCTACCTCTCTGTCAGAAATATATACTTGCGTTGTTTTCTTTTTCAAAGATACAGTATGGCAAAATCCTGACAGCATAGCTATTCTATCCTGACTGGGTAGGAGATGACACTTGTGAGTGTTCAGGATCAGAGCGGATGGCCAGGCAAGCTGGTGAGCATAGCTGAGCTTGAAGCAGAAGCAGCATCTAACACATAGTTATGTTCCAGATGTTTCAAAGTGAGTTGCATGAAATAGGACATCAGAATGTATTTTTGCATAGAAACCACATTACAAGTAATGGTATGGTTTCCAGTCCCGGCTTAACGCCTAACTCATCTTGCTGTGCCTGAGTCAGAATTAACTATCATTCATAACAATGTTTCATTTGGAAAATACATCCCAAGTTCTAACAAGGGAGGTCTGAAGAGTCTCTGAATCTTAGAGCAGCATTCAAGGTCATACTGACGTATGTGTTAAAATACGTAATAGACATATATAACATAAAATTTACTATTTAAAAATATTTGTTTTATTTCATTTTTTGGGGGGGAGAGCATGAGAGCAGGGGGAGGAACAGAGGGAGAAAGAGAGTCTTTTTTTTAAATTTTTAAAATGTTTTTCTTTCTTTTTGAGAGAGAGAGAGAGAGAGAGAGACAGTGTGAGCAGGGGAGGGTCAGAGAGAGGGGGAGACACAGAATCCAAAGACAAGCTCCAGGCTCTGAGCTAGCTGTCAGCACAGAGCCCGACGTGGAGCTCGAACCCATGATCCATGAGATCATGACCTGAGCCGAAGTTGGTTGCTTAACTTACTGAGCCACCCAGACGCCCCAAGAGAGAGAGAATCTTAAGCAGGCTCCACGGGGCTCAATCCCTTGACCCCTGGGATCATGACTGGAGCAAAAATCAAGGGTAGGTTGCTCAACTGACTGAGCCACCTAAAATTTATCATTTTGGCACCCTCAGTTTACCATTTTCACCACTGTTACGTGTACAGTTCTGTGACAGTAGTGCATTCACATTGCTGAGCAGCCATCACCGTTGCCCGTCTCCAGACATCATCCCAAACTGAAACTCTGTGCCCAGTGAACCATAACCACCTCCTCCCAGCCCCTGGTGCCCACCATTTTACCTTTTGTCTCTACGAATTTGAGACTATTATAGATACCTCATATAAATGGAATCATACAGTTTTTTCCTTTTGTGTCTGGCTTATCACACTCAGTGTCATGTCTTCAAGGCTCATCCCACATTGCAGCAGGTGTCAGAGTTTCATTACTTCTAATGGCTGAGTAACATTCGATTGTCTGTATAGACTGCATTTTGTTTCTCTGCTCATCCATTAACAGACACTTGGATCTTTCCACCTTTTGGCTATTGTGAATAATGCTGCTTATGTAGATGGGTGTGCAAACATCTGTCTGAGTTTCTGCTTTCTCTTCCTTTGGATATACACCCAGAAGTGGAATTGGAAGTGCTGGATCCTATAGTACATCTCTGTCAAACCGTGAGGCACCAGACCGTTTTCTACAGCAGCCGCACCATTTTACATTCCCACCAACAGTGCATAAGGATTCCAATTTCTCCACCTTCTCGCCAACACTTGCTGTTTTCTGGGTTTTTTTTTTTTTATAATCTCTGGGTATAGATAGGGTGCTAATCTCTGGGTGTAGATAGGGTGATAACCTCAGGGTGTGGCTTCTGCATCCCATAACTGTCAAGTGGCAACTGACATTTTGAGTGAAACAATACTTGGTGTGTGCCGCTGTCTCTTACACGGCAGGAGGTAACACCCCAGCCACTCCCCAACCCACTCACTGGAGAACGGCTGACAGAGAATATTGATGTTTTTGTTTTCTGAAGTAGTGAGCAATAGCTAAAATCTCTGTTTAGTTCTTTAAGCCTTAGCGGGGCTGCTTGAAGTCCAAGGGTGCAGACGTCTTTCAGAGCTCATCCCAGAGATGATGGGCAGCGTTTGTGCAGAGGAATTGAGGCTCCGTCTCTCTTGCCTTCCTTTCTCAAATTTCTCCCCCTCACTTTCCAGCCGCCTGCCTCCCCTCCTCTGTCCTCTGGTTCTCCGGGCAAGAAGGACTGTGGGTGTCTGTTCAAGTATTAGCTACCTTCTCCCTCCCAGAGGCACCACCTAACCTTGGGCCATGCGCTGTCGAAGGGGAGAGTCAGCGAGTACCTTTCCTTTCTCAAATGTAGACCTCTCTCCAAGTTCTGCCTGCTCTTTGGGCCCCTCGCCAAGCCTTCAGGGGGGCTGGTTTTGGATTTTCTCTGAGGTTTACGGTTGTTTGCCTTGGGAGATGTGACTCCGCCATTCTTTGAGGCAGAACCTTCTCGCCTCCCACTCCCCACTCTCATCCTCTTGCAAAGCTGCTGCTGCTGTGGGAAGAAACCCAACTTATCTGCCTAGCTTCCAAATTTTGGACACTGAGCATTTATTTTGAACCCTCAGTAGCTATTTCGTATGACTTAATCAATAACGATGCCTAGGGAGCGTAATTCAATTACAGAAGAAACATCACAGTCCACTGCACAGTGCTCCAGGAGAGCACTGCGCCAGCTCCGCACCCCGACGTCTGGGAATGAGCCGAGCCTTCAGCTTTCAGCTCATTTCTTCTCTTCCCTAAACTGTACTTTTGTTCCACAAAGTGGCACAATGATTGACCAGAAATGTTTTAATTGTCTTGCCATGTGGGAAGTAGAAGAAATGGGAGGTTAATACTGCCAATCAAATGTCTTTTGAATCAATATTTTTCTCTGGCTGCCTTGTGAAAAGGTGTCAGGTTTCAGAACGGAAAATTACAATTCTGAGATTTGCAGGCTAATAGAGGATTTGTCTGCATTTAGCCATTTATAAATTTGTTCAACAAATATTTACAACAGCCTTATTTCCTTTGTTTCGTGGAAGCTAATTTAGTGGATTAGGGATTAGCTGGTCAGCTCATGCTTTCGTTCCTCAAGGAATTAATTTGTAAATTTAACTGAGCTAATTTGTGAATCCAGCAATGAAAAAAATGTAATTCATCAATGAACGCTAAATGAATTCCTGTTCCAAGGCACTGCAAGATCTTTTCATGCTTCTGTAATATCAAGCTGATTGTTTTACTTGGGCCAGTTTCGGCAACATTGTATCTTCTTGCATTAAGTAAAACTTGGCTTGTCTGTCAATTTCACGATTGGCGATCTAGCCAAACTTCATTCACTAAGGTGCTTTTGAGTAGCTGTATTATTTTAAGTGGGTTATTTATTCCTGAACATGGGCCTCCAGCTCTTCTCTGAACCCCTCCCCTCTCTGGCCCTTCTTGTCCTGCACCCCCTCTTCTCCGTCCTTCCGCTGGCTGGGCTCTCTGTCCCTCCGCCGTGTTCTGCGTCTCTGTTTGCCAATTATCTCTTTTCCAGCTTTTGTTCATCCCATCCTTTCCCTAAGAAAAAGTTACTTTTGGATTTCCTTTGCATCATAACTTTTATATGTAGACTTCTGAATCCTGTGAAGTGGATTCTGATTCTGATGGTCAGAAATCTACACTTTTTTTTTTCATAGACCTACTACCTGCACCATCAGATAGAGGCCTGAGATTAGAAGGGGCCTGCACTGGGCTTGATGCAATGGTGTGGACTTCTTGAAAAGCTTCATCTTTTTTTGAAAAACAAAGGATCCCATATTTTCATTTTGCACTGGACCTCACAATGTGTGTAGCCAGTCCTGCATTAGAAGTACTCAATGGGTCAGGAGTTTTGTGATTCATCAGGGCCGGAAAAGGGGCAATCAGGGGTATTTATGATGTCATTAGGGTGTGGGACAAAGATGTCATGGAAGGATGAAACAGATGGGATCGTCTTTCAGGAATATTCTCCTTTCCCTGGGAAGCCCCTGAAATCGCAAAGCCAGAGTTGGCGGGCATGGTCGTAGCCTTCTTGTAAACCAATCCGGAAACTCTTCACACGACCATAGCCAGTCTGATCTACGCTTGAGGAATCCCTGCCAAATTCTAGAAATGGAAGTTATCTCTAAATAATGGGTCGATTCTAAAAGCCCTGCCACAGAATTTACACACTGGCTTACCTCTTTCATCTAAACAGGTAACTTACTAGAAAAGATGGCCAACTTTCTCCCAGGAAGCCCAAGTTTATCCCATGACCAAAAGATTGTCCTGCAGAAGTGAACAATGGCAGGACGCCTGAGTGGCTCAGTCAGTTAAGCGTCCAGCTTCAGCTCAGGTCATGATCTAATGGTCCATGCATTCGAGCCCTGCGTCAGGCTCTGTGCTGACAGTTAGCTCAGAGCCTTGAGCCTGCCTCAGATTCTGTATCTCCCTCTCTCTCTGACCCTCCCCTGCTCCCACTGTCTCTTTCTGTCTCTCAAAAATAAATAAAAAACATTAAAAAATTAAAAAAAAAAAAGAAAAGAACAGTGGCAGTAAGGCACTTTTTCTGGATGCTGACTGTAAGGAGATATGGTGGTGGTTCAGGGAGGAAACCCTGGGAGACTGACCTGGAGAGAGGATCAGCACACGGACCTGTTGAAGAAGTGAGGATGGTGGTCAGGCCGAGCAGGGGAAAGGCTGAGGTTCATGCGTGACATGGAAACAAAGGAACATAAGTGAGATCATTGCAAACTGTCCCAGAAAAAAGAGGGTCTGTTTCAATTTAAGTAGGAAGGTCTTTGTAATGATTTGTACAACAGGATGGAAGGCAGAGGTGCGATGGCAAATTCATGCCTCTCTGTTTCCTCTTGTTCACGTGTTTTGCTGGCTCTCAATAAACATTAAATAACAATAACAATCCGTGAGGCAAACCATTTCAGACAAACTAGATCCCATTATAATTTCAGGGGGTTTCAAACCAGAGCCTTCAAAGGCCTTTTGCTGAAGGCCTTTCTTTTAGTACATGGAATTGACTGCTTTTGGAGAGAGTTCGTTATGAAACATAGTTTGTAAAAATGGGAACTGAGTCAAATATGTGATGTAAAATTCGGGTGCATTGTTTTATTTTTTATTGGTTGAAATTCTTTGGGAGCAATAGGCATTTGCAGGCAATCATATATTTTGCCTGAGTCCATCTTGCAATTCAGATCTCTTTCTGCGAGTCTGTTTCCATTGAGTACTTTTTTTTTTTTTAAACACTGAGGGACAAGTGATGGTGTATTGAACTCACCCACCAAGTTTTTAACTTTGCATTTGGAGCATAAAGTGCTAAATCCAATACAAGCTGCTGACATGAGCAAGAGAAGTGCATTTTGCATGTTTTCTTAAAAGTCTTGATTAGTGTCCCGAGCTTGAGGTATAGAGAACAGGAAATTCTGCAGCCAAGGGGACCCCTATCTATAGGCAGCATCCTGCGGAAGAAGATAAAGCTGAATCAGAGAGTTTCACCATGAGCCGCAGGTCTCACTTACAGTGAGACCTCAAAGGACGTATTGGATGTGTTTTTATGTTTCTTAGGTAAACAGATTGTATGCATTGCTTTGATTTATGTGCTCTTTAATATTAATACTCGATTTAAAAGAGTAAATTTAAAAGTCATGATTTTTCCATTAGTGCATAAATCTCACTTTGCAATATATAATGCCAATACATTTCTAAAAAAAGTCACTTTAAAGGCTCTTCAATTAATCTTTGGTCCCGTTTAAATCCTTTAAGTTACACTTATGTGTTTACTGCTTATGTTTTTAGCTTTATTTCTAAGTCCTTCCCTTGTCTCTATAAGACTAAAATCTTCACAAAACTTAACAAGTATAAATCTAACACATATAATAGAATAACATAGAAAGTATACAAATAATCTTAAATTCTCCTAAATTTTTTCTGCTGTTTCCAAACGGGATTTTACCTTGTCAACTTAAAAATCATGAGTCTAAGTCAATTATGCATGCCAATTATTCTTTTAAACAACACAAACATTTCAAATACAAGGTACACCAAATTAAACAAAAAGTTATAAATACGATGACTTCTACTCATGTAATTATCTTTAGACTTTGTTCTAAGCTGGCCCAGGGTCAAAATAAACACATCTACCAAGGACCTGGTAGGCCACTTTGATGTCATTTTTCTTTCCAAGTGTTTTTTCCTCAGTATTTTGAGGAGTGTTGCTCCAAAGAAGTGGGATTTCCATCCCTCGAGCATTGGGGACGACCCTCTCAGAGGCTGGCCTGGGTGTGAAATGAAAAACTATAGACATTCAGCATAATTTTTCTCACCAGCAAACTGCTACACTGAGCCTTAAAAAAAAAAAAAAGGTGAAATTCAGCATATCAAAAATATACAATTTTAAAACAGACCAGTGTTATTTAGTACGTTTACCCCCTTATCGTTACTTTACTTAAAGTACTTATACTGTAGTGGCATCTGGGTAGTTCAGCCGGTTGAGCATCTGACTCTTGATTTCAGCTCAGGTCCTGATTTCATGTTTCATAAGAAGGGGTCACGTGCTGTTAGCACCAAGCCTCCTTGGACTTCTCTCTCTCCCTCCCTCCTGCCCCTCCTCCACTTGCACACTTAAGCAGTCTCTCTCTCTAAATAATTAAATCAACTTGAAAAAAATCTAAAAAATTTTAAAATTAAAAAAATGAAATATTTTTAGCACTTACACATTTGTACAACCACATCTTTCTTTAGTTCTAAAACGTTTCCATCACTCCAAAATAAAGCCCTGTACTCACGAACAGTTACTCCCCGTTACTCACTACCCTCTGAGCCCAGGTAGCCACCCTCTGCTCCTTATTTTATGCATTTCCCTATTGTGGATATTTCACTTAAGTAGAATCATACAATATGTGAACTTTTGGTCTTATTTCTTTCACTTAGCATAATGTTTTTATAAGTTTATTTATTTATTTGGAGAGAGACTGAGAAAGTGGGGCAGGAGCAGAGAGAGAGGGAGACAAAGAGAGAGAGAGAGAGAGAGAGAGAGAGAGAGAGAGAGAGAGAGAGAGAGAATCTCAACCGGGCTTTGTGCCACCAGCACAGAGCTGGACGCGGGACTGGAACCCGCAAAACCTTGAAATCATGACCTGAGATGAGCTCAAGAGTCAGACGCTTGACCGACCGAGCCACCCAGCCTCCCCTTTACTCATTCTTTTCTAACGACTTTCAGTTGTGTCCTGTGATGAAGGCATATTACATCACGTGACCTTTCCTCCAAACCCCAATTCTGTTTCCCCTTTTTGTTTCACAACTTATTTGCATTCAACCAATCTGTGTAGTTTGCTTTTTACTCTGAATTCTTTGTGCATTCTTTCTATCTGGCAAAGCTGCTACTTTAAACAGATATTTGGATGACATCCTTAAGATTCTGCACGTCTCTGCTGTCTGTCTAGCTATGTGATCAATTTCCAAAGTCATTCTAATTAATAATATTCTAAATATAATATGAAATACATTGGGAGGTTAGGAAATTTCAGACTGTGGTAAAAAATATTTTTGGTACAATCAGATTGCCATACTATATAAATTAATAACCAATCATTTAGGAAATTCTCCTTTTTAATCATATAACCGCAATTTAGAATACAGTGTTTGAGCACTGGCAATTTATCTAAATTGCCAGGGTGGTAATTGGTGTCTGCTTCATAAAGATCCTTTCTGAAGATCACCTTCAGGCCATGGTCATATCTCCTTAGGAGTGTCTCGCGAGAGAGAGAGGCTGATGAGAACCGGGAGCATAAGCAGTTGGCGGGGAAGAAAATCTGTGTAAGTGAGGATGTATAATGTGACGGCTAAGCGAGGCACCGAGGTACAAACAAATCACATCAGAGCAGGTTACAAACAAGTTCGGAAGCCGTGATCATGGGCTCCGGGATACTTTTTATGTGCAGCCCAAAGAGATTTATGAAGATACACAAAGCCTTATAAGATATCTAAAGCTATAAAAAGGATCCCAAATGCCACCATCTGTTCCCATGAAAGTCAGGTCCAGTGATAACTGTGACCCCAAATGAGAAACCAAATAGCAGAAGTGTTGGAGGGGAATATGTGCTTTTGCATCTAAATTCTAAGATTTCCAGCTCTTGGCTAATACAGTACAATTGAAAACTCTAAATGGCCATTCAAATATAAAACAGCATTGTTTTTATTGTTCTCTAATGAATTGTATATTGAAGACAGAGGAGAAGGGAGGGGTGTCTTGGTTAATTCATGCTACAAGAAGAGTGTTGTATAAATCCAGGGCCACCCAGGGACTGGCCGTGGCCAGCAGTGACCACCCTCAAAACACGAAACAAAATCATCACCGTAACAGGAGATCGCTTTTGTCTTCTCTTCTCCTTTGCCAGTTTCAAAACAACCACTGTCTTAAAAGAGTCCTGAGTGTAGTTTTGGGGGACCCTGTGTCCCCACTGTCCCCCCAGCCCTAATGAGAGAGGAGGATGTGCGCTCCTTTGATGTACGATTGTAGGTTTTCTAATGAGGTAGGCAAGAGATCGGATTCCATCAGGACGCCTCCTTTTAAGCCTTGATTATTCAGCAGCCCTGTTGAAATTAGCTGTTCATTTATCCATGAGCAGCTGCATGCAGGGTTGGACGATTTTGCTTGTAGTGTCAAACTGAGTGGGTCTGGGCTAAAGCACTCCTGAATATTTATTTAATTCAATCATTCCTCTGTGCTGATTTTTTTCTTCTTCCTAGCAATAGCACTAGATCCTGAAACTGGAATGTCACCATAAAAATGGCCAAGAAATTTGATCTGGATTGTAAACCACAACTCCGTTCTAACAGGAAGCAAATCCTTTCTGTCCCTTATGCCTGTTTCTCTTCCACGCGACATTAATGCCTATTTTGGCACATCATGTCGCAGCTGCAAAACAGGGCTGGGCCCTCCTGTGTGCCTATTCGTACGAGCTCCCCGCGGGGCTGCCAGAACAGTCATGTTGATGACTGTCAGGCCCTGGCTGGAGCAGTTACAAAGTCCTTTCTTCAGAGCTGGGACCAAGGTTAGCTTGTGGTCCTGGGGAGGTGTGGGGGGCTACAGGAGGCTCTGAGAGGGCCCAAGGAGAAGGAATGAAGGATGACCCGAAGACGGGGCAGAGATTTAGTACCAGCTTGGAAAATTGGCAGGGCCGGAAGACATTCACATACACATACACACACGGAAGTGACATTCTGATCAACAGAACTATTGTCATGTGTCAAGGGCAATGGGCCACCAGGAACAAATGTTTCTTACTCTTGAATAGTTACCGATCTAGATTAACACACTATTTTTTAATGTATGCGCTTTGGGTTTATAAGACCTCTGTATTACGGATTTAACAGTTCCACTACCCTGTGTTCTTCTCCCTACATTGTCAGCTGCTTGAGTTGTTTTACTATGTTTGTCATAAGTGCAGCTTGTCCCAAATGTGGAAGACTACTCAGGGCCCTTCAAGCTCCTTGGGAGTTGACCCCCATATATACATATGTGTGTATATATGTATACACACATATATACGTATATTTATGTATATAAGTATAAATAAATATATATATAATTTTTTTTACTTTGAAATAAAGACTAAGCAACTCCTCAGTCCCACTGGAGCTGGCCCCTCTGTTTCTTCTCCAGCCTTTTTAAGCCATGTTGGAATTCATCTACCCTTCTCCCCATCTTCTGATAAGTTTCATAATTGTATTTATTATTCTTTCTTTAAAGTTTATTTATTTATTTTGAGAGAGACAGAGAGTGCACGAGCTGGGGAGGGGCAGAGAGAGGAAGCCAGAAAGACTCCCAAGCAGGCTCTACACTGTCATCATGGAGCCGACATGGGGCTCCATCTCACAAACCGTGAGACTGTGACCTGAGCCAAAATCCAGAGTCAGGTGTTTAACCGACTGAGCCACCCAGGCGACCCGATTCCTACTACCACTAGGCTGTTAGCATTGTCGGAGGTCTCTTTCATCACTTCCAGTGTTTTATTGGTCCTCCGTGTGTTTTATGTCTTGGGCACTGGCTTCACCTGCCTCTACATTGTTTTATGTTTGTCTGGTACCACGGTAGTTGATGACACAGACAATTGACATTTTACAATACACCATCCCTCTGAAGAATGCTTTATAACTGACGTTAGCAAGTTCATTAAAAATGGGTATCCTCAACAACGTTGAGCATTCATACTGAGAAAGATGAGGTTTTTGTTAAACGATAGAAATATTAAAGAAAATGGAATGTGTTATATGCCTTTATAAGGCAAAGCCCGATGGTGAGATATTTAGTTTGATGCCTGAACCCATCACCATTCTTCACATGCCTCTGTGTCCTTTCGTGCTCCTCTCCGTATCTCTGTGCTGCTCACTCTCCTTGGGGTGTCTGTGCCTTTTCTATAGTAGATATCCTACTGAATCTGCACTTAGCACCTTACGGACCAATTGTCGCTAAGTTCTCTCTGTAGGATATATCTGGTGAGTCCCATGGCTACATGGTTGCAGCTGATAGGCTGTTTTCCACACACTTCTGCTTCTAGGGATTGAGTTGTCTGCTTACTAAGATGTGTTTACTTCACACTGGTTTATGCCTGGCGTACTTCTCATTGTAAGGCTGTAATATAATTAAACATTAAATAAGTCAAGAAAACATGACTGTCAGAAGAAAGAGGGTTATTATTATGAAAATCAAATCAAGGGCTTGGAAAAGAATGAAGATGAACTGCTTAAGACAGATTGTGGTTGGAGCACCTGGGTGGCTCCGTTGATTAAGTGTCCGACCCTTGATCTCGGCTCCAGTTGCGTTCTATGGTTTATGAGTTCAAGCTCTGAGTGGGGCTGTGCACCAATGGTGTAGAGCCTGCTAGGGATTCTGTCTCTCCTCCTCCTCTGCTTGTGCTGTCTCTCAAAGTAAATAAATAAACTTAAAAAAAAAGACAAATTGCTGTCAAATTAGGTGTGGGTAAGAGAATTATATAAAACGTGCAAAGTAGTAAAAATCAAGAAGGCTTCTTTACTGAGACTGCTTTGCAATTCTCTCCACATTTGAAGAATCTTGCTCCCATTTGAAGAAACCAATCGGAAATTGTGTAGTTAATGCATTGTAGGCATGATTCGTGTGAGAAAGACAACAAGGAATTCCAATTAGAAGGCTTACCTTTGAAAGAAAACCTTGACTGTATAATCAAATCAATGAGTGAATAAATGCCCAGTAGATATGTTTACACAAAATTAAGTGTGTAAGGCAAAGATTACTTCTTTAGAATTCCCTGTGCTGATCACCCGACCATCTACCTGAACCAATAGCTGATAAGAGAATTCCTAGTGTACAGATCCTTTAACATATTCTTATGTGCTGGATCATTCTAGAAGCTTCCTTTCATTCTCCTCTCCAATCTGGATTCCAAATCCCTCACGCTGGCTCCCAGCTGTTTGTCCATCACAGCATTTTATTACTTCATAACTGCTTTGCTTAGTTGTCTCCCTCTTCCCCTGGACCATGAGCTTGCTGAGGCCAGTGACCTCATTTGTAATATTTTCCATATTTTAATTTGATATTATTAAAATATTCTCATTTTAATATTCTCCTGAAACACTGCATGGCCCCCCTGCGGGTGCACAAATGTTCATTGAAATGCATGTTGAAAGATAGACTTCATTACTGGTGTTTATGAAATAACCAAGATTTAAAAAACCAGGTGTTACTTAATGAAAAAATTATGTGGGGATCAGGGGGTTGTTTCTCTGCTATTTAAGATGTGTTATGTAATGAGGATAAAGAGAAACCACCTGGGGATCACAGAGCAACTTGAATATACTTCACTGTTAGCATTGTCTTGACCCATCTTCTCTCAATTGCAAGATATTTTGGTATGTTTTTTTCGCCCTGCAGGATTTTTCCTCCTCTTTCTTTTAGCTCTCCATGTGCTATATTATTTCCAGCAGCTAACAGGCAAGCCGCCGAACAGGGCTGGTGCCACCCCACATCAGCTGGGAAAACCTCAAAGAATCTGGATCCTTCCATTTCAAATATTGTTTATTCTCTCTTCCTCAACTTCAAATCCACATATGCTCTGGTCAGGGAATCCGGGGGAGGCCTCAAGGCTCTGTATCTGTTTCCTTTAATAGATTTGTAGCATGATTAAGCTAAGCATTAGCTTGCTTTTTGTCCCTTACGTTCTTTAATTCTTTGGTCTTAACTCTTTAATCAAATGCCTTGCTTTCATTTCCCCTTGCCCTGCAGCATTTGGCTTATGTGTTCTAGCCACAAAATGTTCCATTTTGTATACATTTTAAAAAAGTAGTCGACAAGAGGAAATATTCCATCCGAAGTAAGCATTACAGTTGGATCGCTGAGGAGCTTGAAACAAATAGTCGGCAGTAGGAGTGGGTCACAGATACAGATGACGAGGCGCAGTGTAACAGAAAACAATGTAAAATGAGCCTTTGTAACAGAAGCAACAGTTGAAGGTGTGCTTTCAAAGCTTACAGGGGAGAAACGGATCCCATTCTTCCCATCCGCCTGAGGCATGCCCCTTCCTTTGGAGTCCCCTGAAAGCAATTGCAAATTGAGAAAAACAGAGAACCTAAGAAATAAAACTCTCTTTAGTGCAAGTGACATGATTAGCTACATCCCACATCCCACAGGATTCTTAGAAACAGCTACTGAAACTAATCGGAGAGCTTATCAAGTTCATAGGATACAAGGAAATCAATTGTATTTCTGTATCCTAGCAACCAATAATGGACAACTGAAACTTAAAAAAATTTGTTAATGTTTTATTTTTGAGAGAGAGAGAGAGAGAGAGAGAGAGAGAGAGAGAGAGAGAGAGAGAAGGAGGAATGGGGGAGGGGCAGAGAGAGAAGGAGACCCAGAATCTGAAGCAGGCTCCAGGCTCAGAGCTATCAGCACAGAGCCTGACACCGGGCTCGAACTCACAGACTATGAGATCACGACTTGAGCTGAAGTCAGAAGCCTAACCAACTGAGCCACCTAAGCACCCTGACAACTGAAACTTTTAAAAAGATATCATTTACAATAGTATCAAAACCATCAAATACTTAGGAATAACTTTAACAAAATACATGCATGTTTTATGCACCAAAGAATATAAAACATTGATGAGCAAAATCTAAAAAGACCAAAACAAATGGGAAGACATACCATGTTTATGGATTATAGAACTAAGTATTGTGAGGATGTCAGTTCTCTTCAAATTGATCTGTAGATCTAATACAATCTCAACTAAAATCTTAGCAAATTTTTTGAAAAAAAACATCAATATGTTGATTCTAAAACATATATGGAAAAGCAAAGGACCTAACATAACCAAAATAATTTTGTGGAAGAACAAAGTTGAATGACTTACTGTGAAGGCAAGGCAAATAAAATAAAATTAATGAAAGGAGAGATACATAGACACGTGGTATGGAACAGAAAGTCCAGAAATAGACCCACTTATATAGTCAACTGATACCCCACAAAGCTCCCCAGGAAATTCAATGCATGAAAATGGTCTTTTCAAAAATGAGGCTGAAGCAATTGAATATACTTATGCCAAAAAAACCCCCACAAAAGCCAAAACAACAACAAAAAGCTTGCCACATGCAAAAATAGATCATAGACCTAAATGTAAAAGCAAAAACTATAAAATTTCGAGAAGAAAACATAAGAGAAACTATTTGGGACCCTGGCTTGGGCATAGCTTTTTTTAGATAGGACATAGGACTTAAGCCGTAAAAGAAAAAAAAAAATGAATGAATATGACATCCACACTTAAAATTTTTACTTCTCTGGGAGACACTGTTAAAAAAAAAGAACGGTTACAGACAGGGAGAAAATACTTGCAAGACATACAATTAATAAAGGATTAAAAAAGTCTTACATCTTAATCACTAAGAAAACACACAACCAATAAAAATGGGATAGAAAAGTTGAACAGATGCTCCACTAAAGAAAATATATGGAGGGCAAGAAAGCATTTGGGAAGACGTTCGACATTTTAAGCCATTGGAGAAATGAAAATTAGAGCTGCAGTGAGCTATCACTATACACCTGTTCAAATGGTTATGATAGAAAACACTGACAACACCAAGTGCTGACAGACTGTAGAATAACCAAAATCCTCACGCAGTGCTGGTGGGAATGTTAATTCAGCTGCTTTGGAAAAATAGTTGGCAGCTCCTATCAAGCAAAATACATACCGCGTGTATTGACTTCCTACGGTTGCTGTAATAAAGGATCACTAACTGGGCGGCTTAAAACAACAGAAGTTGATCACGTGACAGACACTGCCGGCCGCTGCAAGGGTGAAATCGGGGTGTCGGTAGAGCCAAGCCCCCTCTGAAATTTAGAGGGGAGTCTCTTTCCTTGCATCTTCTAGCTATCAGCGCTTGCTGGCGATCCTTGACATTCTCCAAACTCTGTTTCTGTTGCCATCTTTCCTCTGTGTGTCGATGTTTCTGATGTTTCCGTGTCTCTTCTCATAAGGACGCTAGTCGTATGAGATGAAGGACCCACCCAAATCCAATATGAGCTCATCTTAATCACATCGGCAGCGACTTTGTTTCCAAACAGGGTCATGTTCTGAGGTACAGGCCATTCAGATTTCAGCATTCTCTTGTGGGATATAATTCAACTCATAATACCATTCAACCCAACAATCCCATCCTTAGGTATTTACCCAAGATCAATGAAAGCCATGTCCTCACAAAGACCTGTAGAAGAGGCTGACAGCAGCTTTGTTTATGGTTGCCCAAAATAGGAAACAACATTCATCAACTGTAGATGAACAAATATGGTTCCTCCATAGAGTGCGATCCCACTTGGCAATAAGAGGTGGTATCTCCTGATACATCCAAGAGCAGAGATGGATCTCAAAGCATTATGTTAAGTGAAAGAAGCCACACAGAAAAGACTGCAAGCCACCATTTACTCAACAATCTGGAAAAGGCAAAACTATAACGCAAAAAGCAGAGGAGTAGCTGTGGGGACCAGAGGCGGACAAAGAGTTTTGATCACAAAACAGCAGGAGGTGACCTTTTCAGGTGAAGAGAATTTTCTCCATCATCATTGTGTGGTAGTTATATAGCCACATCCATCCGTCAAAAGAGTAATTTTTACTGCATGTAATTCTACCTCAGTAAAACTGACGTTCACAAATGCTCTCAGGTGCTGCATTTGAAAATCAAAAGTAACTTTAAAAAAAAATAGGAGCCAGGGGCGCCTGGGTAGCTCAGTCGGTTGAACATCTGACTTCAGCTCACGTCACGATCTTGTGGTTCACGAGTTTGAGTCCCTCATTGGGCTCTGTGTTGGCAGCTCAGAGCCTGGAGCCTGCTTCCAATTCTGAGACTCCCTCTCTCTCTGCCTCCACCCCCCTGCTCATACTCTGTCTCTCTCTCTCTCTCTCTCTATCAAAAATAAATAAAACATTAAAAAAAAACCTTTTAAAAAAGAAAGAAAACCTTAAAAAAAATAGGACCCAAGGTTCTTTGAGATCTTACTGTAGGTGATCTGTGTATAAACTTTTCTGATTTGAGGAATTAACGTTCCTAATAAAGATTGTTAGACATATTAGGATTAACTGACATTAGCAAACATTAGTATAACTTCCTGTGACTGGAAATTAAGGAAGGACATCTCCAAAGAGCCAACGTCTGTCCTTTGGGGGAATGACCCTCAGATAATTATGGGGCAAAGCCCTTAAGACCATTAGAAATTAAAAAAAAATTTTTAACATTTATTCATTTTTGACAGACAGAGTATGAGTGGGGGAGAGGCAGAGAGAGAGGGAGACACAGAATCCAAAGCAGGCTCCAGGCTCTGAGCTGTCAGCACTGAGCCTGACTCGGCACTCGAACTTACGAACCACAAGATCTGAACTGAAGTTGGATGCTGAACTGACTGAGCCACCCAGGCGCCCCAACACCATCAGAGATCTAGAAAACCTACATGTTGAACAGCAGTGAGGCCCCCAGCACTGGCTCCGGTGTGCACCTTGGGATGTTTCTTTGGCATTTACCTGAATGTTCTTTCCTATTTCTGCGGACAGCCTTTCTGGGACGTGGCCGTGTTCTGCACTCCCTACCAGGCCAACTTTCTCTTGGTTTTTGTCTGTCTTGCTCTGATCTGACCCTTCTGCTTTTGTCTGCATTCAAATATAGATAAATGACTTTCATGTTTCCTACCTATTTTGAAATTATGATATATTAAGCATCACACGATAGAATGCACAATTTTATGTTAAATTGTATTTGACATATGCCATTGTTCTTTTAAGACTGTGTCTCCTGGGGGCACCTGGGTGGCTCAGTCGGTTAAGCGTCTGACTCTTGATTTCAGGTCAGGTCATGATTTCATGGTCGTGAGGTCAAGCCCCACATCCAGCTTCACACTGGGATTCTCTCTCTCGCTCTCTCTTTCTCTCTCTGTCTGTCCCTTCCCTGCTCTCTTTCTCAAAATAAATGAGACATTAAAAATTAAAAAGAAGAAGAAGAAGAAGACTGAGTCTCCTGAACACCGTGGCTCTCTTCTGAACAAGCCCAGGGCTCTCTCTCACCTTCCCTTCCAGGGTGAAGAGCCCTGTGTCATGGGGAGCCTGGGTGTCAGTTAAGTGTCTGACTTCAGCTCAGATCATGATCTTGAAGTTCGTGCGTTTCAGCCCCATGTTCGGATCTCAGCACGGAGCCCGCTTGAGATCCTTTGTCTCCTTCTCTCTCTGGCCCTTTTGCACATGTGCACGCTCTCTCGCTCTCTCTCGCTTTCAAAAGTAAACTTTTATATTTTTAATAATTATAATAAACTTTAAAAAAAGTCCCGTGTCTGTCTTAGGGGTCAAAGCTAGAGAGGGCCCAGCCTGCAGGTGCAGCCCCCCTGTCTTTACACATCCCCTTCTCTTAATACTCAGCACCTGGTGAGAAAGAACAGAACAAGGACACACACAGGCCTCAACAGGAAGTCTTGTTTCCTGGGGCTTTCATCTGCAGTGAAAACCAGGGATTGACCTTCAAAAAAATATCTTAAAATATCCTATGCCTTTCTCCCTGCCAGTTTCCTTTTCCTCATCGCCTCTTTCTTTTCTCTTCCGCCCTCCTGCCCCCTCTTGTCGGGGTCAGCTCCTCCCTCCTCTCACCTCTTTTTCCCTATCCTTCCCTGCCCCCCTCACTTCTCTTCCCCTTCCCGCTTGCATGTGCTCCCCTGACCATCTTGTGTTTGCTTTGTATTTTTCCCACACTCTTTAATGTTTATTTATTTTTGAGAGACACAGAGACAGAGTGTGAGCAGGGGAGGGGCAGAGGAAGAGGGAGACACAGAATCCCAAGCAGGCTCCAGGCTCTGAGCTGTCAGCACAGAGCCCAGTGCGGGACTCGAACTAACTGACTGTGAGACCATGACCTGAGCAGCTTATTGGACTGAGCCACCCAAGTGCCCATCCCCACTCTATTTAAACTAACTGTGATGAGGGACTCAAGCGTATTTTTTATCAATACTGTTCTTATTTTAGTCAAGTTTGGTGTTCTCTGGTAAGCAGCAGAAAATCTCCACAACCCTGCCCACAGAATTCTCACGGGGCCTTTCGACTTTTTCATACCAGGCAGACCTAGGCCAGGAACAATACCCTTTATCAGTTTCTTGGTGTGGTTCCAGCTCATACATATTCATATTTCCTATCTCATTAGTAGTCCCCTGGGCTTACTCTGGCATCAGGAGGGCACTGAGAATAGTGGGAATCTCAAGTAAGACAATGCCCCTTGTCTCTTCATTGGCCTTGATATTTTTTGAAGCACAAGATCCTTCTCTATATAAAACTGAGTTTTAAGAACAGTTATCCCAGCAAGCATGCAATATGCCCTAAGTTCAGCTTTATCAAAACTCCCAGTTCTGCCTTCTGCAAGCCGATTGAAATCATTTATTTTTTAAAAATAATGTCTCTAAGGACCTTTGAATAACACAGGAGGGAAATACCTAGCATCTTTTAGAAAGATTTAAAATAATGATTATAAAAATATTTGAAGAGGGGCGCCTGGGTGGCTCAGTCGGTTCAACGTCCAACTGTGGCTTAGGTCATGATCTTGCAGTTTGTGGGTTCAAGCTCTGCGCTGGGCTCTGTGCTGACAGCTCAGAGCCTGGAGCCTGCTTTGAATTCTGTGACTCCCTCTTTCTCTGCCCCTCCTCTGCTTGTGCTCTGTCTCTCTCTATCTCAAAAATAAATAGATGCTAAAAAAAAAAGTTTTTAAAGTATTTGAAGAAATAAAATGTTAAGCAAAGTTTTTTTTGACTATTTTATATAATTGGGAAGTGATCTTATACTTTAAGTAATTTTATCAGAATGATTTTTTAATATAATTCAACAAAAATCTATAGCTCCGTTTATGGAGCTAAGCTCTGAGAGGGTCAAAATGCTGCCTGTCCTCACGAGGGAAGTAGGGGAAAAAAGATATGCACAAAAAAATATCATGTACAACAGATAACAAGTTTGTTAGCTTCCTGAATGTAGCTGCTGTGCCTTCCACTTAACTTATTCTCCTCCCAGATCTAGCTTAGTCCTTTACACTCAGAGATACTTAATAAATATGTTAGAGATGCTGTTATACAAAGGAAATAAAGGGGTGCCTGGGTGACTCAGCAGTTAAGCATCCCACTTCGACTCAGGTCATGATCTCATGGTTTATGGGCTCAAGCCCTGCCTCAGGCTCTATGCTGACAGCTTAGAGCCTGGCGCCTGCTTCAGATTCTGTGTCTTCCTCTCTCTCTGCCCCTCCCCCAGTCATGCTCTGTCTCTCTCTCTCAAAAATAAATAAACATTAAAAAATTTAAAAATATATAAACATTACAAAAATAATAAAGGAAATAAAAAGGAAACGAAGCAGGGCACCTGGGTGGCTCAGTCAGTTAAGCGTCCGGCTTTGGCTCAGGTCATGATCTTACGTTCGTGGGTTCGAGCCCCGCGTCAGGCTCTGTGCTGACTGACAGCTAGCTCGGAGCCTGGAGCCTGCTTCGGATTCTGTGTCTCCCTCTCTCTCTGACCCTCCCCTGATCGTGCTGTCTCTGTCTGTCTCTCAAAAAAATAAATAAAAAACATTTAAAAAATTAAAAAAAAGGAAACGAAGCAATTAATCTGGGTTATAAACGTTAGGGAAGGACTCATAGAAGTAGGACTTGTGCTGAAACTTAGTATATGGGTAAAATTAGATCTGTTAAAAGAGAGAGGCACAGCATTCCTGCGGGAGAAAACAGCAGGAAGGAGATTCAGAGGTGGAAGCAGGTGAGAGGAAAGCCAGCGGAGCAGAGCGTGCCCCCAGGGTTTAATGCTTAGAATGCCAATAAAGATAACACCAATCCTCTAGATACCGGATCATTCCCATCAGCTTAGAAAAAACATACCAAGAATTACACACCGGCTTGGATATGCCTTTAATTTCTTCCATTCTTCCATTTTTAAAACAAAACCAAACAGAACCTTTCTTGGCTCTATAGTCCCCTCCCTAAAAAAAAAACAAAAACAAAACAAAACAAAACAAAAAAACAAAAAACCCAAAAAAACAGCCGCCTCTACCAGCTGCCTCCACTTCCTCCCCTTGACTCCCTCTTCAAGTGGCCACAGTAAGGCTCTCTGCTCCTCGCTTGGGAGGGGAGGGCCCCCCTCCAGCCCCGCCCCTACCTCCCTGGACCAGACTTTGCAGCGGTATGTGGGACAGGTGACCCACCCTTTCCCCTCGGATCACGGCCTCACCTGTCCTGCATATTGGCCTGGCTTTCATTCTGTCCCTGGCCATTCCTTCTCGGTGCTTCTCATTCTCTGGTGCTTGTTGCCACACGCCTCCCTGACCCTGAAATGTGGGGGCTGGCCCAGGCCCAGGCCTCAGTCATTTCCTGGGTGATAGATGCAATCTCGAGCCCAGTATCATTTGCCCACCGATAACGTTTACATTTATAGCTCTGGCCTTGCCCTTCCCTCTTAGCTCTGAACTGCCATCCCGCCCACTCGCTTGATATCTTTGGGTCACTGGGGGCATCTCAGATATAGCATACCCCAATCTGAACTCCCTATATTCTCTCCTGAAGTGGTCCTTCTCATCGCCACCCCTTCTCAGAAAAAGGGACTTCCATCCTCGACTTTTTTGTCCCCTCCCGTTTTCCTCATCTCATCCATTAGCAAATCCTGTCGGCTCCACCTTCAAAATATCCATAATGTGGCCACTTCTCATTATGCTGATTCAAACACCACCTTCTCCCTCCTGGATTAATACACAAACCTTCTTTAATGTTTATTTATTTTTGAGGGAGAGAGAGAGAGAGAGCGCGCGCGCGCGCGCAAGCACACGAGCGTGAGTGGGGGAGGGGCAGAGAGAGAGGGAGACACAGAATCTGAAACAGGATCCAGGCTCTGAGCTGTCAGCACAGAGCCCTACGTGGGGCTTGAGCGGGCCTCTAGTGGGGCTCGAACTCGGGAGCAGTGAGATCATGACCTGAGCCCAAGTCCGACACTTAACACAGGGAGGCGCCCTGAGGCCCCAGCACACATGCCTCCTAAGTGTTCTTCCACCTTTGCTCCTGTGCAGTCTGTTTTCAGCCCAGCAGTCGGGTGATCCTTTTCAAATGTGCGTTGGGACCGATCTGTCGTCTGCTCCACACTCCACAGTGGCTCCCCAACTTGCTGGGAGAAAAAGCCAGGCTCTTCCGGCCTTGGGCCGGAGA
Source organism: Suricata suricatta (assembly GCF_006229205.1). Classification (NCBI taxonomy): domain Eukaryota; kingdom Metazoa; phylum Chordata; class Mammalia; order Carnivora; family Herpestidae; genus Suricata; species Suricata suricatta. The sequence goes on from NC_043709.1 coordinate 124,669,664, forward strand.
CCATCTGTTCTGCGATCCTCCCCACCTCTCAGACTTCAGCACCTCTCACCTCTCCCGCTCTCCAGCCACACCTGCCTCCCGCTGTGCCTGGAATTTGCTACGTGGGCGCCTCAAGGCCTCTGCACTTGCTAGTCCAGCTGCCTAGTGGGCTTGTCCTCCAGAAGCCTGCAGGAAGAACCCCGTCACGTCCTTCTGGTGTTTGCTCAAATATCAGTGTCTCAGAGACGCCTTCCTTGCCATCCACTTTAAAATGACACCTTCCTACCACCACTTTCCATCCTGGCTCAGCTTTATGTTTTTCTCTCACATAGCAATAATGAATGCCATCTGACATTCTATAGGCTTTGGGGGTTTTTTCCTTCCCACCACTTTTTTCTTCCTTCCTTCCCCCTTTCCCCCTTTCTTGATTCCCTCTTTTAGAAATACATCCCATCATGGTAGGGATTTTTTATGCTTTGTTCACTATTGTATTCTCAGGGAGTAGAATAGAACTGGGACAAAGGACGTGCTTGAGAAATATTTGTTAAATATATGAATAAATCAGAGTGCCTGGGTGGCTCAGGTCATCATGATCTCACGGTTTGTAGGTTCCAGCCCCATGTTGGGCTCTGTGTTGGGCCTGGAGCCTGCTTCCGATTCTGTCTCCCTCGCTCTCTGCCCCTCCCCCACTCGCACTCTATCTGTCTCTCTCTCGAAAGTAAATAAGCATTAAACAAATTTTAAAAATAAATGAATAAATCATCACTTTACGAATGAAGAAACTGAATCTTAGAGAAGGGAGAACTTGGCCGAGTTCACTCAGCCAGGGAACTGGGGATACACACACATAATCAAATCTGTTAGACAGTGGACCCAATTGCTGTAATATTTGGCTCTCTGTAGGCAAAGCAAGCATCTTTATCTTACACAAGGTATGGCACTGTTCTCCAAGGCATTTTTGTATTCTCTTATTTGATGACTTCTCTATGACAGTGAAAAAACTTGTTTTTTTCCCATTGTTGGGAGTACCAACTTGCTCAAAAGTAAATAACGACAATAAAAGAAAATATTCACTTCACATCCACATGATTATCAATTCTAAAAGTTTTATTTTGTGATCCAGTTTTATTTTGATCAGATAGGAAAAACCAGGAATTGAATTAAATTTGTTATCCAAAGTAGTAAAATAGATTAGAAAAACTTCATGAAAGAAGAAATATTCAGAATTCTTCATGACCTACCTCATCTATTTTCATCCTAAACATACAAAGAAAAGAGCTAATTCAGAACCCATTAGCTAGACATGTTTTGATAATTGTTCATAAGTAAGAATATTAGAGATCCAGCTCCTTCTAAACCCTTAAGAAGCTACTATTTCTGATGATGTGTCGACTTCTCTCATTTCTGATCTGTAACTACAATTCATGAGAGAATGCATTATTTTGTAAGAGTAAATTTCCCCTGCCTTTATATACTCAGCTCGGCTGAAATTGTTAGCATTATCGTTTTCAGGACAACTGGTTAGGGGAAAATAAAACCATTTCTTTTTTAAAAATAGAAACTGGATATATTTAAGGTGTATAGCATGCTGATTGGTATACACATACATAATGAAATGATTACTACAATCAAAGCAATTACTTCATCTCCTGACATAGTTAAACCATGTGTGTGTGTGTGTGTGTGTGTGTGTGTGTGTGTGTGTGTGAGATGGAAGCATCTGAAATCTATTATCTTAGCAAATTTCCAGTATTGTTAACTATAGTCATCATGTTGTACTTCAGATGTCTAGACTTATTTGTTCTATATAACTGCAATTTTGTACCCTTTGACTAAAACCTCCCCTTTCCCCCAACTTCTCCACCTCTGGTAACCAAGGTTTTACTCTCTGCTTCTATGTATTTGACTTTTTAGATTCCACATATAAGTGAGATTGCTCAGTTCTTTTCTTTCTGTATGTCTTATTTCACTTAGCAAAACGTCATTCGCGTTCATCCACGTTGTTACAAATGGAGGAGCGTCTTCTGTTTTAGCTGAGTAATATTTCTTTATCCATTCATTTGTTGATGGACACTTATGTTGTTTCCACATCTTGGATATTGTGAGGAATGCTGCAGTGAATGTGGAATACATAATCTCTTCAAGGTACTGATTTCATTTCCTTTGGATATATACCCAGAAGAGAGATTGTTGGATCATATGGTAGTTCCATTTTTAAGAAAAACCATTTCTTAAGAAAAGAAGTAACTTTGAATTTTAGTAAAAGAAAAGCCAATGGTCTTGGGGTGCCTGGGTGGCTCAGTGGATTAAGCATCCGACTTGGGCTCAGGTCATGATCTCACGGTTAGTGAGTTTGAGCCCTGTGTTGGGCTCTGTGCTGACATCTCAGAGCCTGGACCCTGCTTTAGATTCTTTGTCTCTCTCTCTCTGCCCCTCCCCTACACATGCTCTGTCTCTCAAAAATAAATAAATGTTAAAAATTAAAAAAAAAAGACAGGCCAATAGTCTGGATGAGAGGGTGGTATCATTGTATAATTTGTTATACTGTATTAGTCTGGTGGATGTGGGGTGCTGAAGCTATGAGTTGGGAAGTCATGTTCACTATGTGCGGCAGGATGAAAGAACGGTATCGTGGGTGTCCATTCAGTGAGTATGACGTATCTGTGGCCCGGGCAGAATTTGATAGAAATGAAGAGGAAAATGGAGATTTGGGAAAAATAATAGAGAAAGCAATGGCTGGTTTTGTGACCTACATAGAAGTGGGAGCTGAGAGAGGAAATGAAGATTATCCGGAAGTCTGTGGGTTCCAGACTGTCAGGGGTCCTTTTGGTAAGGGGTCAGGCATATGGCGAGTAGAGAAGTTAGGAGGGAAAAGAGAAGTTCTGCCTTTCATTAGTCATTGATAAACTGTCAAAGAGTTTGTCTCTTATTCTGTTGCTGTCCAGGCATTAATACTGTAATAATATTTCTACCAAGCTAATTAGCAAATAATTTTTTAAGTATGCTTATTTATTTTAAGAGAGAGAGAGAGAGAGAGAGAGAGAGAGAGAGAGAGAGAGAGAGAGAGAGAGAGAAAGAGAATGAGTGAGGGAGGAGCAGAGAGAAAAGGTCAGAGAGAGTCCCAAGCAGTCTCTGGGCTGTCAATGCAGAGCCTAACATGGGGCTCTATCTCAAGATCATGAGATTATGACCTGAGTCAAAACTTAAGAGTCGGATGTTCAGGTGACTGAGCCACCCTGGTGCCCCAACAAATAATTCTTAAAATCAGTTTCCATAGTACTAGATTCCTCCCATTCTGTGAGAAAATTCTAATTGCTGATCTAATTCATTGAAAGTTTATGAGACCTTCCAAGTTTCCTATTTAATCCTGAGTTGGTTGTATTTTAGGAGGAATGTTTCTTTTTTTTTTTTTTAACATTTATTTATTTTTGAGAGACAGAGCATGAGTGAGGTAGGAGCAGAGGGAGAAGGAAACACAGAGCCGGAAGCAGGCTCCAGGCTCTGAGCAGTCAGCACAGAGCCCGATGAGGGGCTAGAACCCACGAACTGTGAGATCATGACCTGAGCCGAAGTCGGACGCTCAAGCCACCCAGGTGCCCCTGTAGGAATGTTTCTATTTCACCTAAATTTTTAACTAAAGTTGCCCGTAGTGTTTCTGTACTCACTTTTTAGCCTTTGAGTATCAATACTTATGGTTCCATTTCCATTCCTAATATATTTTTTACTTGTTTTCTGGGTGTCTGTCTCTCATCACATGTTAGACAGAGGTTTGTCAATTATATTGGTCTTTTAGACAAAAAGACAGTTTCTTATATTTTTGCAAAGTCTTTCTTTATCCTTTTTAAGTAGTTGATTATGCTCTGATACAGACGATAGCAGACACCATAAGCAGTTATAGAGAGAAATGACCTGGGGAGGGCAAGTGCGTGTCCAAGTACTGTTACCTACCACGTGTCTCATGGCTTGCAAAAGGCTGGTCACTGGGGCCCGTTGGAATCAGGACAGGCCAGGTTGTCAGAGCAGTGAGGGTGGCTGTCTGAGCAGTAAGTGGGCAGCATCACAAAACACGTCCAGGAACTGCCTTCAGCTGTCTGAGAAGGACGCTTGTCCTTTTGTTATTCATTCTTCCTTTCTTTTTCCTTATACAGTTTAGCTCTTTATCAACATTATTCCGGGAGCACTAACATTAGTTAGAATTGTAGTTCATGTTGAAATTTTGGTGGAACTTAAAGAATGTTATCACTCAAAAAGCATTTTTTAGGTGCCCTGGGTGGCTCAGTCAGTTGGACGTCTGACTTCAGCTCAGGTCATGATCTCGTAGTTTGTGGGTTCGGTCCCCACATTGGGCTCTGTACTGACAGCTCAGAGCCTGGAGCCTCCTTCAGATTCTGTGTCTCCCCCTCTCTCTGCCCCCCATCCCCATGCTTGGGCTCTTGTCTCTCAATAAAAAATAAAAAGGTTAAAAGAAAATAAAAGCATTTTTTAAGGCCCAGTAATCCTTAGCATTTCTAACACGTGGGTGATATGATTCTCCAAGCCGAGTTAATAAGCAAACTTTCTCTCTCAAGATTTAACATTAGCTGCAGTTTGAACTTTAGTTGTCTGTTAACTCAGTGGATAGAGCAGTCCTATCCAGCCCAGCCTGGACAGCAACAGAAACACCATTAATATTTAATTTCTATAGAAGAAACATGCACCTCTGTCTATACATGTATAAAAGTGCCATTATGTTTTCCAAGTTTTTATTTAAATTCTAGTTAGTTAACATTTAGTGTAATATTCATTTCAAATGTAGAATTTAATGATTCAGCATTTCCATACAATACCTGGTGCTCATGACAAGTATCCTCCATAATCTCTACCACCTATTTAAGCCACTCCCTTAACTAGCTCCCCTCTGGTAACCCTCAGTTTACAAAAGATATAGATAAATACAGATATGTATATAGATTGCTATAACATCACTAACCATTAAAGCCAGAGGAAACAGCTTTAACATTAAAGCCAACACAACAGTGAGTTGAATATCTCATCCAAAGTCAAAAAGCTAGTGGTGAAGCTTCAGACTCTTAATATCAGTTCAGGTCATATCTCACAGTTGTGGATCAAGCCCTGTGTTGGGCTCTGCATTGGAAATGGAGCCTGGTTAATTCTCTCTCTCCCTCTTCCTCTGCCCCTCCCCACTTGTGCTTGCTCTCTCTCTCTCTCAAAAAAAAAAAAGGTAGATAAGAATACATAAGTGGTATTCAAATAGTTAATACCATTGCAAGAGTTTTAAGGAAAACTTTGTAGTAAAAGAAATGTATGTATCTGGAATGCATATTAGAAAGAAGAAAAGAAAATTAGAGCAAAATGTAGAATGTTCTCAGCAAACTGGCCATTTATTTTACACATTAGTTATTTGAATCGGAAAACATATAAGAATTATCTTCATCATGCTCAAACATGAAGTGGTTTGTTTACTTATTAATATCTACTTAAATGTATTAGTATTTTTGACAGGATGTGCGTTTGAGGGTTTTTCTCCCTCTCGTTGCTTTTTAGAGATTTTTGTTTTACTATACAGGAAGACTCTCAGGAAATCCTCTTTTCTGGTGTTGGATTCATGTGAAGAAAAAGACATAAAACTCATATCTTTGCACCATTCTGGAGTTGTTGATCTGGCTAACAGCTGTTTCTCTTGATTCTGATGTGATATTTAGTTATGGCTTCCAATCACTATTTTATAGAGTCCCTTTGATTTTAAAATTGTCAATAATAAAGAGCAAGTGTTTTACAAAAACCAAATTAGGCAACACATGTATTAAAGATTTTGAAATTAAAACTTAAACTTTAAGCTCCCTAGAAATGGCAGAGGGCTCAGTTACATTAGGAATGGTGGTTCTCACTGGGTGATACATGGAAACCAATTTGACAATAAACTATATATGAAGTTAAAAAAAACAAAAAAAGAAATAAAAAGAAATTAAAGACCTTTTGGCAAAAAAAAAAAAAAAAGGAATGGTGGCTCTGTTGTAGAGCTTGTAAAATGCTTTGTAGTTGTATCTCTTAAAGGGGAGAATATTCATTTTTATTATTGGTGCCATTAACATATTTAATGAAGTGGTTCCACTTTTGGGGGTACACATGCTCATGCAAAGAGGCTATTTTAATGTAACAGCTCCTCATGATGTTGCTTGTAGCACATTCTTTTTGATCTGGGTGTGTCATTCGGATCCTTCCTAGAAGCTACTAACTTTAAAAAATTTTTTTAAATGTTTTTATTTATTTTTGAGAGAGAGAAAGAGACAGGGTGAGCAGGGGAGGGTCAGAGAGAGAAGGAGTCACAGGATCTGAAGACAGACTCCAGGCTCTGAGCTAGTGGCCAGCACAGAGCTTCACGCAGGGCTCGAACCCACGAACCATGAGATCATGACCTGAGCCAAAGCTGGACGCTTAACCGACTGAGCCACCCAGGCGCCCCTAGATGCTACTAATTTTAAAAGGTACATACATCGAAGTGCTGCTGCGAAGGGATTTTGTAGAGGTAAGAGAGTCTCAAATCAGTTGACTTTAAGAAAGGGAGGTAATTTGGGGCGGGCCTGGCCTAATCACACTAGCCCTGTAAATCTGAGTCTAGAGGCAGAGATGGAGGGAGATGGAGGTGGAGGGAGGCAGAGATCGGAAGCATGAGAAGGATTTGATGTGCTATTGCTGACTCGGTAACGGAGAGGGCCACAGGGTAAGGTATGTGGACAGCCTTTAGAATCTGCGAGTGGCTGGTAGTTGACAGCCAACAAGGAAGTGGGGACCTCAGTCTTATAGACCGGACAAACTGGACAAGGAAGGAACTGAATTCTGCCAGCGAGACCTTTGGGCTCCAGATGAGATGAGCCATGGTTCTTGATTTGGCTTTGGAGGACCTTGAGCAGAGAACCCAGCCGGGCCATGCCTGAACTAAAGAAAAGGTGAGCTGATATACGGGTATTGTCCTACGTTGCTAAGTCTATGGTAATTGGTGATGCAGCAATAGATAACTAATACACTGATTTGGAATTTGGTCAAGCTTAGTGTCTTTAGAGACCTAAAGCCATTTTCCCCTCCAATCTCATTCTGACTTGAAAGCAAAAACAAATAAGCAAAAATCAAGTATTTACTTTGATCTATCAGTTCAGGATATGAGATCAGTACCAATTATGGAATCTTTATCTTCAAGGGCCAAGTGATTTTTGCTTGTTTATAAATAAGGATGATTTTCCAGGACACTACCGTTCTCAGCTGTCGCAGCTCCCCTGCACGGTGTAGTTCCTCAACTCTGATCAAGGGAAGATCATTGGCAGAGATGACTGCCATGATTCCTCCTGTCCTCGGACCCTGGTAGTGAGGTCCCTTTGTAATGTGACCACTGCTTTTACTACCAAGGGGTGGAGTCTGTTTCTCTGAATCCCACATTGGGGCTGGCTCTGTGTTGTTTTCAAATGATAGGATGTCACAGAATGACCTGGCCGCTAGACCTCCTGGGGCCTTACAGCTTCCTATTCCCCGCCCTCCCCCCACCCCCCAAGTTGGACACAGCTGCCCTGTGAGGAAGTCCCAGCCTCCTGCTGAGAGGCTCTGTGAGGGGCATCTGAGGCACCCAACCAGACAGCTCTGGTCAACATCTGGACTTTGAGGCCACTCAGCACAAGCTGGTCTCTGTCACGCATGATAGACTGTAGCTAAGACCAAATGGAGTAGAAACGAGCTAATCCCAGCTGAGTGTGGTCCACACTGCCAGCCCACAGCACTGTGCACAGATCATTCGTTCTTATTTTAATCTACTAAATTTTGAGATAATTCATCATATAGTAATAGTTAACTAATACAGATATTAAAGAACATAAATTTTAAAATACTATTTTAAAATTAACAATTTATTTCCTTTGGAATGGATTATCTTTCAGATGTGTGGGTACAAAATTTAAGATACAAAAGAGTATACACATGAAAATAAATGTACCTCTTCCAGGATACTGTTAACCTTTCTCATCTCTTTGGAGCTCTTCCGGATAATGGTTAGGGCCTGAAGTAACAATTTCAAGATTACACGTAGGTAAACGTGACCAACGTAGGAAATGAAAAACAACATATCTTACCCCAAACTGATTTGCTTTGCCTGACTTCATGTACCCAGAGACTCATCTCTGCTTTCTTCAGTTTTCTTTAGGAATAAATTTAAAAGGCTTCTAGATGTCAAAGCAAATGATGAGCTTAAAGTTGAGTGTACGGGTGCCTGTTATAGGATAGGAAATTATTACGTGTGTTTTCCAGTAATGTCCGTTAGGGACTCTATCACCAATAAATTAAGGGACTCAGAACTCTTCAGAGGAGTTTTTCCTTTGTACTGTATTTGGAGAACGCAAGTGAGCAAAGGCCCTTCATGCCACCTGATAATCCATGGCAGCCTAGGGGCAGACACCCAAGCAGAGCACAGTAGGTACCCAGGCCACTGAGAGTCTTGTCCACATCCGGAATGCAGAATCACAGGACATCAGACTCCCGCTGATGAGTTTGATGGCACCTGGTATAACCTTGGCAAGTCTACTGGTGCCCTGAAAGTCCAAGTGTATTCATTCCACATCTACTGTGCATCTGTTATATTCCAGGCATGATTGGTAGATGGTATATATACAAATATAAATATCACTCTAGTCCCATAACCTTGAAGTTCTCTGGGCTCTACCCACAATAACTCCAGGAGCCCCAAATCAAATTGGAGATTTGATCTTCCCTGAATTAAAATCACCCTAAGGTTACCGAAATGTGAAATATTCAGCCTTAAATCGTGGACTTAGTACATGGATGTTGGTGTCCTTTATTTTTTTAATTAAGAAAATTTTTTTAATGTTTATTTATTTTTGAGAGAGACACAGCACGAGCAGGGGATGGACAGAGAAAGAGGGAGATACAGAATACGAAGCAGGCTCCAGGCTCTGAGCTGTCAGTACGGAGCCTGACTCATGGCTTGAACGCATGAGATCATGACCTGAACTGAAGTCGGACCCTTAACTGACTGAGCCACCTGGGCAACCCCATAATAGTGGCTTCTTAAACAACAGACACTTATTTTCTCACATTTCTGGAGGCTAGGGATCCAAGATTAAGATGGGGGCGGGGATGGCTTTTGGTAAGGTCTTTTCCTGGCATGCACATGGCTGTTTTTTAGCTATGTACTCACATGACCTCTTCTCTGCATGTTTCGGAGAAAGAGAGAAGACTCTGCTGTCTCTTCCTCTTCTTATAAGATCCACCAATCCCACCAAATCAGGTCCCTACCTTTCTGACCTAATTTAACCTTAATTACTTCCCTAAAGGCCCTATTTCCAGATATAGTCATAGTGAGGGTTAGTATTTCAACACAGGAATTTAGGGGGGACACAATTCAGTTCCTAACACTTCTTATATGCCAGATGCTATGTTAAGCATGAGGAGGTAAAGATACATGTATATATCAGGCACAAAGTCTGCTCAAGGAAGACACATATTTACAATACAGTGCAATAATTGTCAGACTATGTGAGGCATGGGGGTGGGGCAGAAAAGGTCCATCCAGTTTGAACAGGTCAGAGAAGGCTTCTCAGTGGAACCTGGGTCTCAGAGAGGAGAGGAGTACTTGGGGAGACGGAGTGAGGAGAAGGCATGCTAGGCAGAGGGGAATCATGTGGAAGAGGGTAACAAGTGACAGATTCTTTCCTCCATTCTTGTATTCACAGAGCAGGGCCATTCAGCAGACACAGCACTCTGGCTGAGCAAAGCCCTGGGCATTTGGGGGATGTAGGAAGAGAACATGGAAGAGGCCAAGGTGATATCAAGAAGAATACTGTCCTGTGGGGTCCTATAGCAAGGACCTTGGACTTGGTTATGTAGTAGGAATTGGGCACTTGATAAAGGTTTAAATCTGAACAGATTTGCACTGGAAAAGTTCACCGGGAAGCAGTTTGGAGGGAAAAGTGTGTGTGATTGGAGGCTGAGGACAGTTGGGAGAGAGACCACTACCAGGGTTTGGGGACACACCTCCAAAGGCGATTGTGGCAGGGCTGGTGGGATGGAGAGAGTGGCATCTAGGCCTCCTGTAAGATTCCTAGGACTTGGGGTTGGCTCCCTTGTTGTTGTTTTTTTTTTTTATGTTTTTATTTATTTTTGAGAGAGAGAGACAGAGAGAGAGAGAGAGAGAGAGAGAGAGAGAGAGAGACAGCATGAGTGAGGGAGGAACAGAGAGAGAGAGAGGGAGACACAGAATCCGAAGCAGGCTCCAGGCTCTGAGCTGTCAGCACAGAGCCCAACGTGGGGCTCGAACTCACAAGCTGTGAGATCAGGACCTGAGCGGAAGTCAGATGCTTAACCGACTGAGCCAGTCAGGTACCCCCTGGCTCCCTTGTGAGGAGTGATAGTCTAGGTTAGATTCCCGGTTCCTGTTCAGTGACTGGTGGACCCATTGTTAATTACAGAAACGACACAATGCAAGGACAGGGAGAAAAAGAGACAGAGGAAACACTATGGGTAAGAGTTCACACGGCGTCTTTGTCTCTAAACCCTGTGGCGGGTGGGCTTTAGGGATCTAGGGATGGCTAGGTCCTTAAAGGGCTGGCTTTAGAACATCTTTGGGTAATTGTTTACTGAAATCCATTATTGACATGACTGTTCCGTGTGATCATGACCCATGCTCTTTAGTCTGAAAAAATTCCCAATAAATAAATCCTTATTCATCTGTTGCCAAGAAAATTAAAAAGCTTTTGATCTAAATTCCATCAACCTGCTGTCCTTGTTTGCTACTTTCAATTTCTTAGTTTTGTACCTGTTGTGATTCAGGTACATGGGAATCTGAGTGAGATTCCTAGGGTTGGGCAGGGAAGCAATTTGCTTTAAGAGAGCTGTAAAAAACAAAAATCAGAGAAGGAAAAAAAAAAAGGTGAAGCAAACCTTTCCTCCTTGGGCACAAATCAAATCTCCAGTTACTCTTCGTGGGTCGGAAACAGGGAAGGAATCTGGGTAAATTTCCAGGTCACTGGGTTTCCTCTTGGTTTGACAGTAAATTTATACAATTACAACAAACCTGTTTCCTTTTCCTCCCTGATTCCTTTTGAGTTTTCTTGTGTGACATATTTGCAGGATTTCAATGGGGACAGTCTCGCTAAGCCTCCCAAGCAAGGCGTGAAGACAGAGGCCAGACACCCACCAGCCGAGTACGCGAGAGAGATAGAGACAGAGAGAGGTGGGAGAGAGGGAGGGAGAGATCTTTAATTGTGGGCTCCGTGAACGTGCTCCCGCCACCTTCGATTTGCTGTTTCTCTCTCTTTGGTGACACTCAGCTTGTTTATCCCAACATTCCCTCTGTTCTATTCCAAGTTTCTGAAGCCCGTCAAACTAGACCAACAGAAGGAAAACCTCCCGGAACCAAATCCCCAGACTTTCTCCGAGCTCCCGCCAGGCTTGGCGCACTCCCCACGGGCCAAGGCGGTCCCGAGCTCCGAGCCCGCAGCCAGCGCGGCGGGGCGGGGCCGGGGCG
>NC_043709.1:124681266-124722124 GCF_006229205.1 Suricata suricatta
CGGGTGGCCGGAGCGGGCTCCGGGGCCCGAGCGAGCCTGTGCCTGGGCAGACAAAGGAGGGGCCGCCGCGGGTGGGGGTTGCCCCGCGGGCTTAAAGGTGACCGTCGCACTATTTCCAAACAGTCTGCAAGTAACTTTTCCATTTTTGACTCCTTGCCGTCTCTACTCATCCAGTAAACCCAGTATGTATCTTGGGCGGCGTCTGCACCCATGAAGTCCTAAAAATTGGGTTCCCGTAATATCTCGCTAATCGTCTCCGGGTGCCTTGGGGATGGCATGGTTATGTGCAGCCAGGGTGTGACATGCTGTGTACACGGGGAGGGTAAGGGCCACTTTTGAACTGTGAAGAGGAATCCTGTTGAAGGCGTAAGTTGCAGATCTTCCTCTCCGCGGCAAGATACCGTACCCTTCCTTCCCAGAAAGGCTTACGTCCGTGACAGCGGGGCAAAGTTACGTGAGTTCAGTGAGTGTGATACTGAAGGGAGGTACAGAGAAACGGGACGGGGCTTGTAAGACTTTACATTATTCGTTTTCACCCTGACCGCGTTGCCCTGGCCACGAGTTTGGAGTTCTTTAGTTATCCAAGTTGCTGTAAGTTGAGATAGGATCTGGGATGGCTGGCTGGAGATTTCTTAGTGTCTGTAGTTTCAAGTTGAAAACTTTTAAGTACAAAATTATATACGTTTATAATGAAATTGAAAAATACAGAAAAGAAGGTCACTTATGCCTACCATCCAAACACACCCTGAGGATGAAGGCATTTTAGCTTGATTTATGGCTTGACAGCCATCGTGTGTGTGTGTGTGTGTGTGTGTGTGTGTGTGTGTGAGAGAGAGAGAGAGAGAGAGAGAGAGAGAATAAATGATAAGAATTACTGATTCTTAATCTTTACCAGTCTTATCAGATTGAAATATATCCAGTCTACAATAGTGGTTAGACACTTTCACACAGGATTAATACCTACAAGTTGTCTGAAATATATTTTCTTGTAGCCTTACAAGTGACCACCTAAATAGAAGGGGGGAGGGAGGAAATAGGAAAAATAAAGTACTTTCCACTTAATTTGGAAGAATGAACTGACAGAAAAGTTTTAGGGACTGTGTTCTTTGGGTTTTAGGACTAGTTTGGGGTTTCCCTGTTTTTTTTTTTTTTAATAAAAATATATCAGCTTTTAAAATATTTAAAAAGTAAAATTCTGCGATTTCATAAGAAATATGTGATGGAAAGTCACTTTTTTTTTTTTTTTTTGGTAGAATGAGGAATGATAGAGGTTTTATAGCCAGATACAGGTTTACTTCTGAAAGACTTTGTATTGAGGAAGTAAAAACAAGGATTTCCCTGTGAGTAGTGATTTTGAGTCCATGTGTTCTGTAAAAAAATTCCAAAAGACAACACATTGTTCAACCACAGATTTGGCACTCAGTGCTTTTGTTATTACCTACTTTTCTGTTTTCCACTTGTAAAGTTTTCGGACATTTCATTTCTCCCAGTTTCCGCTGGTAAAATTTCTGGACATTTCCATTACTCCATGCAAAGTAGAAAGAGGTCTTGGAGACAACTTTGTAGAACTGGATTGATCGTGAGGATGATGCAATCCTCTTCTAAGAAGAATTTGCAAGGAGGAAGTTGTGGCTGTGAGCTGTCAGGTGCACTCTTTGTTCCTGTCCCTAACTTGGGGCTCCTTAATCTGCACACAGGCTTTAGACAGAGTTTTTGTGGCTCAGTAGTGACTGGTAAATCAGTGTGTAAGGTATATCGGGAGAAGTACGTAGTCTGTTGTAATGACCAGCGTTCCTTCAGAAATAATGGGGCCTTTCCACATCTAGAAGTCAAAAGAAACTCAAAAAGGACATTTCAGAATTTCTAGATACTATTTTTCAACCCTCCTGTGGCCTTGGACTACGTAAGCACCCTAAAAGCAACGTAAGCCCAGCAGGACTAGAGGTCAGAGTTGAATAGCTTTGTCCTGTTTCTGGGGATGGGGGGAAGGGGGGAGGTGTAAAATTTGGGAGTGGTCCAGTGTTAGGGACTTGATATGGCTGTTTGGGACGGGCGGCCTCTTGCTTCTGTGGACCGTTCCCACATGTTTAAAAGCAGACTTGGTTTGTGTTTTAGGGAAGTGCTATGGGAAATCCTGTTCCTGAACTGTGGGTAGGATGGGTGGTCTTATTCATTCATTTCTTTGATTTCTTGTGTAAAGTGTCACAAATGAAAATAATTTATGGAAAAGATTTATACTTGTTTTCTGTGGGAGGGGTTGCAGGGTAGAAGACTTTTCTCCCAAAAGAAGGTCCAGGGTGGATTACGATTGTGGCTTAGTGTCCTTGTTAATGTCCTGTCCACACCTTCTTCCTTCCAGGATTCTCTGTGCAGAATGTTTTTTAAAGTGGGTCAGGAAATTTGGTTCGGTAAGATCTAGATTTCAGGCATTTGTGGAAGTCCCTGGATATGCTGGGGAGTGGCCACCGCTCGTTGAGTCTAGAGAAAGTAGCGGTGGGCACTGGCCTGTTCCGCATCTCTCTTTGGGCATCTGTGTTGAGAAGGCTAAGGTGCCAATGAGAAGTCTGTGCACAGCCCAGGGCCATGTGGTTCTCATGTGACCCGGCCAGGCTTCATTTTCTTGTATAATTTCCTTGTCTTATCTTGGCCTATTTTTGCTTTTCCTTTGTGAAAGCAAATCATTTTTCTCCCCTTTTCCTTCCTAGTGCAGAAAGTGCTGGGCGTTATCCATCTGAACTTTTCCTTATGCTCAATACTTCGGAAACTCAGCTGAAAAGGAGGTGAGGCTTTTACCCACCTGACGTTATTGATTTCACTTCCCATTAGTAAAAGAAAGAATTTGGCAAGCTGGCGTGGGTTGCCATTTAGCCTTGGCAAATGTAGAGGGGCTCTTTTAAGACTGGTGGGGGAAGCTTTGCTTTTCATTCACTCCTTCACGTAACAGACATTTACTTAGAGCCTCTTCTGTGCCAGCCCTGCACTGGGTGTGTTGTGGGTGACAACTGGTGCGGTCCCTGTCCTCATGGCAGGACAGCTGAGGACGATATTTAAAGGATTGCACATCATACAAACAGTGTTTAATGACAGTCACGTTGAGGGCTGTGAAGGGAGAGTTGCTCTTGGTGAATTAAGGTATCTTCGAAAGAGTGACTAAGTCACAGCTAAGGCCGAGGGGCTGGGTTTCCGACTGCAAGGTGAAGGCTGGGGAGAGGCAGGGGAGGGAAGTGAGCGCTCTGTGCTGCGGGTGATTAGTCTAAGAGCAGGGTGGTAAGGGCATGGCTGAACCCAGGAGGGGGACCTTTCATTTTTGTCTGGAGTGTGGCTGAAGGGTTGGGCCCTTTCTGGCCCCGATTCAGGAGAAACAGGGTAAGGATGTGGTTGTTCCCATGTTCTTGCTAGAGGTTAAACCTCAAGAAACCAGTTGTGGGGGGGACATGGGGTCCTGACCCGAGGGGTTCCCAGGAGCTGAGGGCTAGTGTCTTGCAGAGGGGGCAACTTATTATGATGGTGGCCACGGGAAGTTCTGGTCCAGATGGGAAGATAAGATGGGGTTTGTGGGGAACTTCTGGGAAGACTTAAGAATGAACTCTGGGAGGGAAAACGGAGGAGAGAGGTTCAGAGAAAGGAAGGGATGTTGCTTTAAAACTAGGCGAAGGCATGGGGCGCCTGAGTGGCTCAGTTGGTTAAGAGTTGGACTCCTGATCTTGGCTCAGGTCACCGTCTCATGGTTCATGGGTTCAGGCCCTGGTTCATGGGTTCGAACCCTGTCCATGCTTGGGATATTCTCTCTCTCTCTCTCTCTCTCTCTCTCTCTCTCTCTCTCTCTCCCTCTCTCTCTCCCTCTCTCTCTCCCTCTCTCTCCCTCCCTCCCTCCCTCCCTCCCTCTCCCTCTCCCCCACTCATGTGCACAGGCACACTCTCCTCTCTCAAAATATTAAAAGTAAAATAAAACTGGGTGAATGCTTTAGCTGTTTTACTAAAGATTTCATTCAAGGGGAAGCAGTGGGCACAGAGCACTTGTAAAGCAGTGGCCATGGCCTGTGCTCTGTGGTTGCGTGTACGTGGGGGAGAGGAGGGAGGCATGGTTTAGTGACAGTAATGTCACCATAGCAAATGTCACATAGCAAAGTCTTGGGCTTCTGCGTCATGAGGAAAACCCTCCTGTGGAGTCCATGAAACGGCAGGGGCCTCTGGGCTGTCCGCAGTGCTTTTCCTGCTTGTGCTACTGAGTCATAAACTCCGTCATTAGACCCAGAGGTCTTACATGGGGTGGGGGGGGATGCCCCGCCCAGGCAGCTTTCTGGGTTAAGGACATGTTGTGAAGTTTCCTCTGAAAACAAGATTGAGAGCACGCAGGTTAGAGACCAGCTGTCTGCTTCCTGCCTGGTTGTAGGTACATGTGGTTTGGAGGGTTCATGATTACCTTTTTTGTTGTTAATGCCAGCTTGTGTTGGGCCGAAGAAGCATCTGCGGGCTACTGCCCTGTTCAGTCCCTGCCCTGGGCTGGAGGGCGAGGCTGGGGCGTGGGGTGCATTTCTTAATGTGGAGAGTAGGGGAGAGGTTTGGAGCTTTATTTAAAAAAATTTTTTTAATGTTTATTTTATTTTAAAGAGAGAGAGAGAGAGAGAGAGAGAGAGAGAGAGAGAGAGAGACAGCATGAGCGGGGGACGGGCGGGGGGGGGGGGGGAGACACAGAATCTGAAGCAGGCTCCAGGATCAGAGCTGTCAGCACAGAGCCTGATGCAGGACTCGACCTCATGAACTTCGAGATCATGACCTGAGCTGAAGTTGGATGTTTAACCAACTGAGACACCCAGGTGTGACCCCCCCCCAATTTTTTTTAATGTTTGTTTTTGAAAGAGAGCAAGAGACCGAGCATGAGTGGGGGAGGGACAGAGAGAGAAGGAAACAGAGAATCTGAAGCAGTCTCCAGGTTCCGAGCCTGGTGGTGTGGGCTCAAGCTCACAAACCAGGAGGTCATGACCTGAACCGAAGTCAACGCTTAACTGACTGAGCCACCTGGTGCCCCATAAAAAAATTTTTTTTAATGTTTGTTTATTTTTGAGAGAGAGCGAGAGACAGAGTGGGAGCAGGGGAGGGACAGAGAGACACAAACACGGAATCCGAAGCAGGCTCCAGGCTCTGAACCTGATGGTGCTTTAAAGCCAGAATCCAGGCCCCAGCTCTGTGACCTGCAGCAAGTCACAGAACCCTTACTTTCGAGATGAACCTAATAGGACATACCTCCCCAGCGCGGCAGGGGCAAATTCAAAGTCATGAAGCCCCAAACGCATGGTTCCCAGGACATGGACATGAGGCTGTTGTGCCATTGCCCACAGTCTCATAATTCTGATTTTTAGTGACTCCGTGACAGTGGTGCCAGGATGCTGGGCCCTGCTGCCCACCCCTGTAACCGAGAGCCGTGATCAAACTCAGATGCCAAGACCCGCAGGGAGGGGTGAGGGACTTTCTTCTCCTTTCCTCCTCACCTGGCTCCTGGTAAAGATATTAGAAATGACACATTCTATTCTTTTTTTGCACACAAGGTTTGTCATAATAAATCGTACAGGAGAGAGGACTGTGACTCTGGTGTAAACCTTTCTGAGTCATTATTAACATAAGAAGCACAGAGCACACTCCCTAAGAGTTAAGGTTAAAACTTGTATTTTATCCAGGTTCTCCCAGGCACCTGCTGGATGCTGGGGAGCCTAGGAGACTGTACAGTCAGTCGTGTTATAAACTGCAGTGTAAATGATCAGAAGTTATTTATGAATGTCTAATGGGGACGGGTGAAAATTTCCATGTCCTGGAGGAAGTTAAGAATGTCATTGTGGATACGTCCCTGTAGAAGGACTTTCTAATATTCGTTTCCCTTGTAACTTAATTTCATTTAAAATAGCTAATGCTGTAGTCAGATTTCTTATTTTTCTTATTTTTTTTTATGGGTACCCAGAGTAGAGTAGTGTGTTGGAGAGAGAGAGAGAGAGAGACCTAGATTTTTAAGATGTTCAGAGTCCTAGAGGCGCTTGGGTGAAGCACATGTCCTACCCTTGATTTCGGCTCAAGTCAGTCATGATCTCGTGGGTTCGAGTTCCAGTTCCATGTTGGGCTCCAGGCGGACAGTGCAGAGCCTGCTTGGGATTCTCCCTCCCTCTCTGCACCCCCTCCAGTTCCCTCTCTTCCTCTCTCTCAAAGTAAACAAATTTTTAAAAATTTAAAAAATGTCAGAATCCTAAATGCAAGCTCCCCACTAATAAGTACAATTTCTCAGCAGGCCATTTATTTGTTTTTCTACTTCCTCATCTGTGAAATGGAGGCAGTCACATGTGACCAGCTCTTAAAGTTATCTTGTGGGGGAGGGGAAGCTTGCATGCTCTACAGCTGGTGGGTTCCACAGCTCTGGGCGCTGGGCCCTGTGCTGGGCGTGAAGCCCCCTGGGAAAAAAACCCCCAACAATCAGACGGATTGAGCTAATATTCACGAGGGAAAGGAATCTTGAATAACATCCACACTTCTAGCCCCAGCGACTGCACCAAGGGTGGCTCCGTTGATTGATACGGGGAAATCCGGGGGGGGGGGGGTTAGGGCAGAGGGGAAGGGAGGATGACGGCCCTGCTCACAGCAGCTTCTGAGAGCAATACCCTTACGATTCCCATTTCACAGATGTGGACACTGAGGCTTAGAGAAATGTTTGTCCTGGAATGAAGCTGGGTCAGGATTGGGATCCAAGTCTGATCTTGCCAAGGGTGCATTCTGAACCATTTTTGCTATGCTCTGTAAAGTATCTGAATTTGCTATTCTCAGGGTGGGGTATGAAATGCCTGTGCAGACCCTTCAGAAACACACCTCTCTTATGATAGTGTAGCTTTATTGAGATATAATTTACATTCGCACACTTCACCCATCGTCAGTGCGCAGTGTTAGAGTGTGATGTTTATGTTCTTGAACAGCCATCACCCCAGACCTGTTTTAGATTCTGCAGTCCAGGGGCGCCTGGGTGGCTCAGTCAGTTGAGCGTCCAGCTTCAGTTTAAGTCATCATCTCCAGGTCCCTGAGTTCTAGCCCCGCATCAGGCTCTGTGCTGGCAGCTCTGAGCCTGGAGCCTGCTTTGGATTCTGTGTCTCCCTCTCTCTCTGACCGTCCCCTGCTCATGCTCTCTGTCTCTCAAAAATAAATAAAAAAACATTAAAAAAAATTTTTTTAATGGATTCTGCAGTCCATTCCTGTTCTCATCTCTAGTCTTCAGCAGTCGCTTATCTTTCTTCCATCTGTAGAATTTTGCTTTTTTAGAAGTTTCATCCACACACAGGGAGTCACACAAGGCCTGCTGTGCCTTCCTTTGTTTACTTTAACAGAACGTGTTTGCAGCTCACCCACTGTTGCAGGACGAGGACGACGCATCTGCTTTTGAGGAATGTTTTTTGCCTTTGTCGGAAAGAGGTGCTCTGTGCCGATGAGAATGATTTCCACCGAGATGGGCCTTGAGGAGATGATGGAAATAGCAGTAGCTGGCATTTCCGGAGCACTTACTCTTATGCCGGGCGTGGTGGTGTTCCGGGTCTTCTAAGTGATTCTGCGTGATTCTGCGAGGCCCGAAGCATTATTCGTGTCTGACAAATGAGACAGTAAAGCACAGAGAGGTTAAAAAGCTTGCCCAAGGTGACGATGAGGGCCAGGGTTGAACTCCGACCTTCTCTCTGTATTCCCTGGGCTGTGTTGTTAACACTCTTGACTTCCTGGGCTCAGAAGGGGCTTGGGGTCCTGGCGGGGGTAATGCACTTGCCAGGTACATCCAAAATTACAGCTGTCTGTCCTGCGTTTTTACTTTGGCATTACCATATGGAAATTATAGTGTCTAAAAGTGATTTCGTTCGTGAAGTCGCTTTCTTTTAGGCATAACTTAAGGATGGCACCAAATGAGAACCACTAATTATGTCATTAGAGCTTGTGTTTTTGAGTAATATTTTAAATATCATGTTTACCAGAAATGCCATTTTCGTACAAACTACCCCCGGGGCTACTGCCTGGTTAATGGATGTAATTTAATTAGGCATCATGCATTTTTTCCAAGATGTTTATATAATTATATTACAGATTAATACTTTTCCCCTCTTTGTAACAAAATCTGTATTTAAATAGTATTTTTTTCCATTCACATATAATTTGTATTGGAGGATTTCATATTCCCTATTGAAGAATTCTTTGTGTAACCCTAATATTCTGAAAATTTCCAAAACGTTTTAAACACCTCCTATGTTTTTTCCTTTTTATCTTTACCTTTTTTAAAGACTGTCAAGGAGGTTGCTAAGAGTTGATTATGTAATTTTAGCCATCATGAATGATAGCTTCTTTGGAATAAGGACTAACTTTACACCAGGATTCTGCTGGTTTCTGGGGAGACACTTATGACTGGCCTGTAGCTTACTCACTTTCCAAAACGGATGACGGCTCCTTAAACTAACTCCGTAAAAGTGTAGTACGTCTTTCATTTTTTTAGGGATTTTTGTTTTTATTTTTTATTTTTATGTTTTTATTACTTTTTTAGGGATTTTTAATTACGGTCCCAGTTTACTAAGTTCAAAATAGCAAACATAAAAGCCGCTCTTTATTTTAGAATACATAGTTTTAAGAGTGAAACCATTAACGATATTACATTTTGATCTGAAAAGATTTCCTTCACATCTTTAACCGCCTCCGTAGGGTCAGAACCACAGGGGAGTCTGCTGTGTTTTAGAAGATTAACTGGTTAAGTGGCAGGGTTTTGGAAGTGGCGGAAGGGGACAGCCAGTGTTCCGGGCCCACTACGAGGGGTTCCGCGGAGCTGCGGGGGGGGGGGGGGGGGGGGGGGGCCCTCCTGTGCCTTGGGAAAGCGGGGCTTGGGGACAGAGTTAGAGACTCACAGGGTCACAGTAAAGACGCCATATCTTCAGTTCCCAGCGCCCTCTGCTCACGCTCACTGTTTGGCTGGAGAGTGTGCGTCAGCCCGGAGGCCACCAGCCTGGAGGCCACCGGCGCAGAGCTTCAAGGTTGTAAACAGGCCTTGTCCTGTTCTTTCCTTCCAGGCTTGCTAGCCTTGAGGAGAGGGGCTGTTAGGTTGGAAAGACAAATCAAATCAAAATTTCAGAGAGTAAAAATTGATGGAGCTGTACCTGTGAGGTGTGTGCCCCGTACACTCTGTAAGTCATGTCTCCATTAGATTTGTTTATTCATTTATTTATTTTTAAAGTTTATTTATTTTGAGAGAGAGAGAGCAAGTGGGGGAGGGGCAGACAGAAAGGGAGGTGGGGGTGAGACTCCCAAGCAGGGTCTGTGCTTTGAGCGTGGAGACTAATGCGGGGCTCGATCTCATGAACCTGCGAGATCATGACCTAAGCAGAAACCAAGAGTTGGACTGAGCCACCCAGGCGCCCTTCCATTAGATATTTTAGACAAAGAAAGACAAGAAGCCTAAAGAAACTCAACAGAACTCTCTAGGAAGTCAAGGCAGTAGGCGGAGGACCCCTCAAGAATGCAAAAGGGAAGTTGCCACTTGGGTCTTGGGCCTGTGTTTTCTCCCAGCACACAGGTAACTTGCTTTAAATGCTGATTTTCCTGCTCAGAGCCGTGACCTTATGCTTTTTACAAGAATGGGTTTCAGATGAAGTTGGGGGCTGTTGGAAACCTGTTGACAAAATTTGTTTCTAGAGGAACCTGTAAAATTCTTCTTTGGGTAACCCCAGGCACTGTCTCTTGTTCTACCACCTGTGAATCTTCTGACTCTTTCTTCCTGAGAGTTTCCCCTTCCTGTGTAGGCCCGGGTGGGGCTCAGCCGTCTGTACCCTAGTTCCTGCTGATGGACCCCTGCCCTTTCCTCGTGTGGTGGCCGTTCCAAAGGCTCAGACGGCAAAGCGTCGGGGAACACAGGGATCTGTAGAACCCCCATCTCCCTAGCGTAGATGTCACACCTGGTAGCTTACAGATGTCTTCTGTAGTAGGTTTCTTCTAACTGGGATCAGAACAGAGCCCACACTTGGATTTAATTGTTACACCTCCTGAAGCTTTTTAACTCTGGAGAGCTCTTCTGCCCCACGCTTTACTCCCTGAGCTGTTGATTTGTTGAAGAATCAGATCAGTTGTCCTGGAGAGTGGCCCACATTCTGGACTTGGCAGATAGCTTAAACCTGTTCCCCTAGTCTCTTTTTGTAAACTGGGAGTCAGCCCTCAAGCTGGATTAGACTCATGTCCACTTACTGGGGAAGGATCAGGTTGTTGTTGGTGGTGTGTATTTCGTGGTGCACCATCTCAGGAAAACGTCTGGGTGTCTCCCTTTTGGTGATACTGAGGCGGGTCCCTGCGTTCACGGAGTTGCCACTTGATCCTTCCGTTGTGAATTTCTGCTTTGTCCTTTCCCCCAATGTCTGTTAGCCTCTGTTGAGGGCTGTTGCCCAAATCAAGTATTTCATAAGAGTTGTGTTGATTCTTATTTCTTCATGAACATGGTTAGTGAGAGAGATGGAATTTACACTGGCCAGGGGTCAGGGGAGGCCGGTGATGTGCATGCAGCTGAGGCACGTCTGGAGGACTAATAGAGAAGCAAAGATCGGTCTGGCTTCATCCAGGTATTGTTTGTGAATACTTATCATTAGAGCAAATTACCTTTTGCACAATCTTTTATGAATGCTACTGTGTCAGTTAATTTCATTGTAAGTTTTGCTTAAGCAGCAGCATGAAATTCTGTCCTTCTGTTGCTTACGTAACTTGGGTGCCTGGCCATCACCTAAATTAGGAGATTATGACGTGGGTTTGTGAGATGGAATTCCATGAGATGGTGCACACCAGGGCCGATTATCCTTCTCAGGAGTCATTTTATATCTCCTGACGTGTAAGGACATTTGAGCCCCATCTTTCCTTAGAAAAGGTAAGTCATTGACCAGTTTAAAATTGTGGGAAGAGAATAATAAATATGAATTAGTTTAGTTTCTGTTCCACCCTGACTTAAGAGGAATAGACCTTTAATGACAGTTTTTTGATGTCATTGGTAAGCTCAGAAAGGACAGATTCTTGGAGTGTTTCCAGCAGGAAGTAATCAAGAGCTCCTTTGAAAGGAGGGTAGTTACAGCACACAAATTTAATTTACATACGCTGCACCATCGTTGTGGGGACCTACCAGGACAACTATACCAGCATTCTGATTGGGGGACAGCTTCAACATTTGGAATGGAAATGCATGACAGGCCACCTTTTTGCCACCGGATGTTCCTGAAAACCACTTGTGAAAGGGAACGTCACCAAGCACGTTCTAGGATTCCCACAAGGCAGTCTCGCAATGCGCACTTGTGTTTGTCACCACACACTTGGTATCAGTCAAGTCATGGCTGTGACCAATAAATCCAAAAAGCAAGGTGTGGGTACCGGGAGCCTAAAGGAGTTTGAGGTTGTTAACCACATCACGTCTTCAGAGAGGGTTGGAGCTTGGAGAAGCCATAGAGATCAAGAGGCCATCTAACCCAGATGCCTCCTTTGTTTGTGAATCATCTGAGGCTTGCCTCAGACCACACAGCTCATTACCGGTGAAGATGGAACAGAGCTCAGTTCAGAATGACAGTCACTGATCCTCAGTATTTCTTGCGCACACACTAAGTGCTTTATGTGTGTCACTTTTTGGATCCTCATCCCATGACTGGACACCAGGATCTAGAGACCTCCAGTAACTCATCCAAGGTCACCCGGGCCTGCTGTAGACTTGCTACGGAGAATGTCTACCTACCTCCCCTGTGGCATGGCCTTTCTCTTCACCCCTCCTTGTTTCTCCTTCCTTCCGTTTTATTATTATTTTTCAAACTATTCTTTACTAAAGGGATGCCTTATTCCTTATGGCCCATAAACATTACCATTCTAGAGCCTTCCACATATTCCAAAAATTTACCTTAAAGATCTATAGGCTCTAATTTATTGCAAATATGGTCAATGGAAAGTGAAACATTTGCCATAATACATATTTAAATAATTAATATATTTACTTAACAAGTAGTTCTGCCTGACTTCTTAGCATGGCGAGCTCTTGGGTGATAGATGGTTCAGGACTCTTAGAGGTGTCTAGGTAGGTTTGAACGGGTGGCTTTTATCTTTTGATAAATACCCTGTGCCAACCCAGAGCCTTAAAGACATCATTCCTTTGATCATCACGTAAAACAAATTGCCCCTCACTCTTTACTTGAAAACATCTCCGAGGCACTGGCTGGTGGTGGGGTCTGGGAGGCAGCAGTTTCTGGGCTGAGTCTCGCCCTCTCCTGCTCCTCCCCTGCCATGTTGGTTTTCTGAGCATTAGCCTCTTTGCTTCTAATGACTGGAAGAGTCCCCTTTTTCTCTGTCCACACTGTCCCCGCAGGGCCTGGTGTGGGTGCCACAGGGGTGTTCATTAGACCAGTCGGTGTGTGTTAAGTGAGTCTGCAGGCAGGGGAAATGTGGAGACCCTGCTGATGTCCCGGGATACGTCCCCTGGACGTCTCTTGTACTCTGCTCTGTTGGTGACTTTAAACAATTTGCGGTAAAACACAAACACAGTTGGCTTTGCAGCTGTCCATATATATGCCCGGAATAGCGATTTTTTTTGTTTTGTTTGATTTAAATGCTTCTAAATTGCATTCTTCATGAGCTTCCTGTTTGATTTGTACAGCTGAAATCTGTAATGATTGGATCTACCGAGACTGCTTTTTTCCCCTTCTTTCTCCATTTGTGCCAGAAACAAAACAGCTTACAAATAGTCTGGAACATGTTGCATGCATGTGCTTCTCGGTGAGCCCTCGCACAGAGCTGACTGAATTCGCATGCTTCCTATTTATAGCCTCTTCAGAATAATTGTAAAATGTTAGATACTCCCTCTGCAAACCTCATGTAGATGAACACGACTCTTAAATGGAGATAAATGAGTTTTTACTCAAAGATGGTTCCCTTGATGATCCTCTTTAAATACACACCTGCCATTTTCGCGGAAATGTGTCGCTCCAGTCGCCAGCCCTCGCTAAAGCATTTCCAGTAGTCACAGGGTTGCCTGGGGATGAGGCCTCACGGAACATGGAGCTCCTACAGGGCAGCTGAAGCTCACATGTGCTGAGTAGGGCTAGGACTCTCTTCCCTTGGTCCCCAAGTCAATATGGCTTCCTTCGCGCTCCCTCCCCCTGCCTACTGCCTGTCCTGGCAGTTGCCACCACAGAAGAATATAAACCAAAATCAGAATTTCCTGGTTACTGGGGTGAGGGTGATGATTTTATTGCGGAAAAACAATACTGTTAGAGGAAAAAAAACAACACACAATTCTGTCACCCTAAAAACCTGTCTTTTCAGGGAGCTTGGGTGGCTCAGTCGAAGTGTCCAACTTTGGCTCAGGTCATGATCTCATGGTTTGTGGGTTAAAGCCCTGTGTCAGGCTCTATGCTGACAGCTCAGAGCCTGGAGCCTGCTTCAGGTTCTGTGTCTCCCTCGCTCTGTGCCCCTCCCCTGTTCATGCTCTGTCTGTCTCAAAATAAATAAACATAAAAAAACCTGTCTTTTTTATTGATGTGTGTGTTCTTAGTGCTTGTTTTTACTAATATAAAGTCTTAGAAACATTAAAATAGTTATTTGTAACACCAGAAAAACCCTAGGGATTCATTTGCATGTATGACAACTATTGTGGACTCTTGCCAGTTCACATTTTGACTTTCAGCACAAGCAACTTCCTATGAGTGAATAAATTCATGGTTTCCTTCTAAATAAATAAATATGTAAGAATGTATTTTTAAAGTAAATATATGAGAAGGTGGTTCTCTAGGAACAAGTGTATGAGCTCTTTCCATGACTGTGGAAAGATGGTGTTCACATTGCCTTCCCTGCAAGACGTTGTAAAGTATTGGTTCTCATTGGCACGCCGGGGTGGCTCAGTCAGTATAGCATCTGACTTTGGCTTGGGTCATGATCTCACAGCTTGTGAGTTCGAGCCCCGTGTTGGGCTCTGCCTGTGTTGGGCTCTGTGCTGACAGCTCAGAGCCTGCAGCCTGCTTCAGATTCTGTATCTCCCTTTCTCTCTACCCCTCCCCTGATTGTGCTCTGTCTCTCTCTGTCTCTCTCAACAATAAGGATACCTTACAGAAAATTTTAAAAAGTGTTGGTTATCATTTATTCAAACACTCGCATCCTAGAAAGAATGTGAGCCTTATTCTAGGTAGGCCTGGTGTTATGTAGTAAGTTTTTTTGACCTCTGTGAACTCAAGTTTTCTCATCTCTGTGACGGGACCGTTAGGCAGGGAATGCAGGTAAAGCCCCTGGCGGCCTGCCAGCATGTAGGTGTTAACAAATGTTAGTGTTCTTCCTTGGTGTGCTGGTGTCTGGAGATGATCGTATACATGATTGTTTCCATTCATGCTGTGGAACAAAATATTCAGTTCCATCGGACTCTAAGTTAGAGTTTGCCCAAGGCTTGGAGTGAGTGCCCACTTCACTTGTGCCATCATCCTGGGCCTGCTACACCTCAAGTGCTGAGCCAGTTTTTTAAGTGCTGGTGGAACAGAGAGATGGGTTAGGGAGCTGGGGGAGAGGGGCCAAAGCTGGACTCCGGGGCCTAACTGGAGAAGGGAAGAGAGAATGCTGGACCTGACTTAGCTCAGGGGCCACAGCAAATAGCATACATGGGTGGTGTATTTCTCAACAGTTCCAGAGGTGGGAAGTCCAAGATCAAGGTGCTGACAGATTTGGTCTCTGGTGAGGACCCTCTTCCTGGTTTGTACCCGTGCAAGACGGATGGCCGTCGTGTATCCTCACATGGCATTAAGAGAGGTCATTTCTCACGTGTCTCTTATAAAGGCACTAATCCCATTCACAGGGGCTCTACTCTTGTGACCTAACGCCTCCCAAAGGGCCCACCTCCACATCTATCACACTGGGCTTTAGGGCTTCACCATATGAATTTTGGGGAGATGTAAACATTCAGCCCATGGCAGCGGCCAAGGTGAACAGAGGTTTAGAATCTGTGGACAGGCAAGGCTCTTAGAAAGAAAGCCGTGTTCTGCAGAGAAGGTAGGATTTCAGTGGTCCAGCCTGCGAAGTGGAAGTAAGGAGGATCTGATGAGTGGGTTGGGAACGTCAGCTGACAGAGGAGAAAATTAGGCCAGTAGGTCACCAGTAACCAGGAGTTGGCAGTGGTGCCGAGGAAAGGTTCTTGCCTGGTTTGTTTGTGGGTCACGGGCTCCTATAAATGCATAAACTGACTGCTGGGTGAGGGGTCCAGAGTCAGTGACGAATGGCAGGAGAGCAGCCCCCCAGGTTCACACACAGGGACGACGTACCCTCTGTTTTGTCTGGGATTAGCATGGTTTGTATAATTATTAGTGGAGCCCTCAACCAGACTCCAAAGTGACCTGGGATCCTTGACAAATAATTTGGCTTCCTAGGTACATGTCCACGGCTGCAGGTAAGTGTTTGCTGTGGGACTGAATAAAGATCCTGATCAGGGGCTTCACAGGAGGCTCTCTGGGCAGCCCAAGGCTTCGTGCCTCATCGGAGGAGCTTGGCTACCATCTCTTTGCTTATTATTTGGGTTCCAAAGGACATCCGCGTTATGTTCTATGGCGTTCTTTTTTCTGTGGGTTTATGTTTTCAGTGACTGTTTTGGCAGTGATCCATGAGCATTGTTTCCTGTAATCCAGTCCTACCTCGTGGAACCATCATTGCCCCTCTCTGCCTGGATGTCCTCGGGGGGCTGTGCTTTCCCTGGGGCTCCTGCAGAGCCTCAGCTCCGCCTAATGCCTAGGCCTAGTGAGAGGCAGAAAGGAGGGAGAGAGGAGAGGGCGCTTGGCCTCGTTACTACTCAGCCTGATTAGAAGAGTTTTAAGAAGTCTTGACTGCCTGGCAGTGAGGTGTGAAGGAGTGGCAGGGGTGGTTGGGGTGCACCCGGCTCAGGGCCATCTTGGTACTGTTGGTAATGGACCTGTGTGTGTCTCTTGTTCCCCTTGGCATGGGTTCTCTGTCCCTTCTGCTAAGAGCTCCGTTTCCCAGAAGAGATGATGTTCCTTCTTGAAGTTCCATAAGCACCATTTGATGAGGGTGCCGGCGTCACGCAACACATTGTCCTGTTTTGAGACCGTTTTGTTTGTGATGGAATGGAGCGAAAGCTTCCGCGCACTTGGGCGCCCCAGGATGGGCAGGCAGAGCTCCCCTGCATGTCGTCCCTGCCGGAGAGTGCTTGTCCTCCGGATTTCTGGGTGGTCACCCGATCATGGATTGCATTTTTCCACCCCTGCTCAGAAACTCTGAGTTCGGGGCCCCTCTCATCCTAATCTTGGCCCCCAGAGTGCTGCTGCTTCAGTTTTGCTCCCCTTGCGAGGCAGACCCTGAAGGACCGATGGGGTTCAGACGTGTAGACGAGGTTGGGCTCGCTTCAGTCGTGCCATTTGGACTACAAAGCACGGGAAGAGTGCTCAGCCCGGTTCAGACTCCGCGTGCATCAGCACTGAGATCTGCATGAGTGCTAGGAGTGCCTTTTATTATTTTTTAAATATTTATTTATATTGAGGGAGACAGAGAGAAAGCAAGCAGGCTTGAAACCCTCCCTCCTAAGAACTAGCCTAGAAACCTCCCTGCCCCCACCCACCACCACTACCACCCCTTACAGCAGATCCTTTTAGGGGTGAGCGTTGTCTTGTCCCTGGGCCTTGGTGGTATATTGTGGACTGTCCCGGCCGCGTCGGAAACACAGACAGATGATCCTCCCAGTGAGGGGACAGTGCAGGTTTGGGTGTTTGCCTGCTCTTTGCTTCTGTTCCTTCCTGAACGTTTCCCCTTTCTTCGTGGCGGTGGTGTTGGCAACTCAGCACACAGGTTGGTGGGGCCGAGCCTCTTCTGCTTCCTCCAGCCCCACTTATCCTGCCTTTGTGACTTGGGGCGGGGTGGCATGCCCGGCCACAACTTCCGTGACCCCTGGTAAAACAAATAAACGGAGAGCTACACACCCAGCTTGCGATCTTCCCCGGATGAAGGAACACTGAAATGTAAAAGGAGGGCCGCCGGTGGGTGGGTGACTGTCTGCCCAGAGAGGTGAGCTGACATCCTGTTTTTGGAGTCCTGCGGTCCATGCCGTGGTTCTCTGTGTGTCATGTCACTTGTCATTGATGAGCGGTAGATTCTTTCTCCTGTATGTTTAGCTCTGGGTCACATATACCTCCCGAAAGAGTCCTGACTCTGGATCTTAAATAAGACACAGATTGTCTTTTTTAGCTCGATGGAGAAGGATACATCTTCCCCTTTCCCTCTGGGTAACTTTTATCAAACAAGTAATTTTTCACTGTCCAGTTCCTTCAAAATTTTTTTTATAGTTTATTTATTTTTGAGACACAGAGAGACAGAGCATGGGTGGGGGAGGGGCAGAGAGGGAGACACAGAATCTGAAACAGGCTCCAGGCTCTGAGCTGTCAGCACAGAACCCAACGTGGGGCTCGAACTCACTAACTGTGAAATCATGACCTGAGCAGAAGTCGGCCGCTCAACCACTGAGCCACCCAAGCACGCCTGCAGTTCCTTTAAGAGAGACAGTGTGATTTGGCATTCTCTGGGATCAGAGCGCTTGGGCCCGCCTTCCAGGTCTTCAGTTTACAGCTCTATCAGTAAAATGGGGATAATAGCGTACACTTGATTGAGTTGTATAGACATAACGGCGAGTGCATTAGCGTGCCTGCCTACAGCAAGCCCTCAGGCCAAGGTTAAACAACGTGGGTATGTTATTAACGATGCACTCCTTACCATTCTGGTTCTGGTTTTAGAAGAACAGTTATCTGTTCCCTAGAGGGATGGCCGCTGTCTATTTGCCATTGATGACCAGGGTAAATTGTTTGTGAACGAGGCATGCACTTCTGGGGACAACAGGGAAGTGTGTTTGAGGTGGGCAGTGCCCCAGGAAACCCCATCTCTCTGGCAGCCTGCGGCAGGTGGGGTGATGTGCCCTGTGACGGAAGACAGGGTCTTACTCTAATGCACCGTAACCTGGGGTTCCAGTTGCCGTCACGAGCAGTGTGTGGTCACTATGCCAGATCTGAGTCTGTCCGCCTGGGCGAGCCGCCCCCACAATCTCCAGCATTAATCCTGAGCGCCCTACTGTGTGTCTTCTTACGGGGACTGGGCATTGATTCCACAGCTATTAAGGGTGTGGACACCTGCAGGTGAACCCGGAAGTGAGATGGTCCCCGGAACCTGGCAGTGCCTTTAAAACGCTGGGGCAGGGGGGGTCTGATTCCCGAATCAGTCATTCCTCCAAGCGTTGGAGTGCATCAGACGCCGGTCTGGCCCCTGCCACCTCCCTGACCCAGTTTCCAACCACTTCCCTCCTCCCCTCGCTCCAGCCACATTGGCCTCTGTACTGTTTTTCCTAAACAAGTCCAGCACACGCTTGCCCAGCGCCTGTGGGGATCTCCAGATCCGCTCTCTGGAAAGCTCATTCCAGATACCAAGAGGCCTGTCACCCCTTATAAAACCGGCCCCCTGACCTGCACCCTGTTACCTACCCTGCTAACACTTGACCAGACATGCTATAGAGACACCTTATAAGCTCCTTGGCTTTCCTGCCTGTCTTTCCCTCCCCCTGCTCCCCCAGGAGCACGTAAAGTGCATGAAACCAGTGTTTCCAGCAACAAGGACTCTGCTTTGTTCTTGGTTTGCTGTAACCCCAGGCGTCCTTCCACTGTTCTCTGCCGCCCAGGCAACTCAGGGTCAGAGTTCCTTAGGGTTTAATCCCCGAGGATAGCTAAATCTTGTTGTCTCCGTAAGGAAGGAGATATTTGGGCAGAAATTTTTGCAGAACGCGTTGTTGTAAGTTCCATCTTGGTATGAGGTCAGGGCCTTGGGATGCCAACTATGAGGATCACAGTAGCATTTCCTTTTGGTAAATTAAAATGAAAGGAAGTGAATTCAAGGCCAAGCATAATCTATGGCTTTGCCCTTTAACAGTTTGTATTTTTTAAATTCGAAAATAGCCGTGTGTTCTGTCAGCTTTTATTTGTGGGTAAATGAGCGAGGGATACTGTTCACACTGTCGTTCTTTGCTCACACTCTTGTTTCTGCCGTACTGTGGCCGTGACTTGTAAATTTTACCCCTGTCTCCTCCCAGGTATTGAGTAGTCAGTCTGGTTTTGAGATTCTCTTGCCTCTGTGTGTTTTTATATGGGTGATGCTACTGACGGAAAGTTCTGTGTTCACTTAGAGTTTCCATTTCTTTGCCTGATAAGCCCAGGGAAGCAGTTTAGGGTAGTTTGCCAGCTGGGTAGGGAGGTAGGAACTTGTAAGTCATGAGTAGGGTTTGGAGGTGAATCTTTCATGGGTTTTATCTGGTTTATTCCAATTGTAAGGTTCTGGTTACTTTGCAGTAGAAGACTTTAAAAGGAATCTGCACAGTAATAGGGAAAACAGATACCTGGCTTCTGAATATTAAAATACAGTGTGTAAGCATTGCTGTTTCCAAAGGAATGGAGTCCAGTTATTCAGTAGTAACTCTGTGCCTCCCTGTGTTCCAAGACTGGGCCGGTTGCTGTTGATGTTTAGAAGTGATGCTTAAAACCTACTTTTGAGAAGCTTACCTTCCAATAAATGAGTTTTCAAAATTGGTGTGTCAATGGTAATGGTTTCATAAACCATTAAGAAAGTAAGTATCTTTTCTCTTAAAAAATCAGTTTATTTACTGACTTGAGCTTAATGCATACCATAAGTGAGCAGGTCCTTTTCTGGTGTCTGGTTCCAGGGTTTTTCCGAGATGTCTGTAGAAATTAATAGAACGTGAATGTGGGGTTTGTTGTTGTTGTTTTTGTTTTGTTACAATTTGGGGCCAGTCTTAAGATTTGTGAACCACGCTCTCCTTTTTGGAGCCTATTTGAACAAAAACATTGTTTTGTGGAGAGCGTGGTTGGAAGAGGAACTTAGGAGGATGGTAAATTGCAGGTGAAGTAAATCCCTGCCTTCTCTGAGTTGACATTTGATTGTGTCATTGGAAGTTCTCAACAATTAGTCAGGCACCGTGTGCCTACGTCTCTTCTGCCACTCCTTCATTTTAATCTCTTCTAAAATTGTCATGTTTGTCTTTGACTCAACAGGAATTCTCTATACATTGTTCTGGTGACCGAGTGCAGTTTGTTTTCTTGCCTTATCAGTGGCCCTTGCTTGCTTCCTGACTATATGGACTGACTGTAGATCCTAAATTAAAAAACCTATTAGACCAAAAAGTGAACGACTTGCCAAGATCCCGTCTCTTGTCGTGTTTGAGGTGGATTTTTCTTCCCCAAGTAAAGATGGGTCATATTTATAAGCTTGGTAGTATTATTTCAGAATCTTTGAAGGAAATGTGTATCCATGATAGGGAAGGAACTTGTTTATTCTGGGGTTTTCTTCTTTATGTTTCTTTATTTTAAATGTTTATATCTTTATTTTGAGATAGAGGTAGAGAAAGAGGGAGAAAGAGAATCCCAAGCACAGAGCCTGACGTAGGGCTCTATCTAGTCTATGAACCTGTGAGATTATGACCTGAGCCGAAATCAAGAGTCCGATGCTTAACCGCCTGACCCACCCAGGCCCCCCCTCTTTTGTATATTTCTAACTTTGAGAATATCACTTAGATTTGGCAAGATGAGAAAAGGTGAATAAAAATGGGTTGAGTTTGTGGAAATGTATTAACTTACGTTTATTAAACTTCTAATGGATGACCCAGTGTCTTGGGCACAGATCAGGATGCAGGATATTTACCCTTGGGGAGTTTACATCTGTTAGGGAGGCTAGGCCCATACTTAGCTTTAACAGATAGGTTAAACAAAGTAGCTGCTCATTCGTTGGAAGTGAAGTTGGTAGCATTTTGCTTATTGAATTTGCCTGATTTGAAAAAGGCTTTGTCCTTTCATACACGTGGGCCTAAAGACGGAGAGCCCTGTGAAGCCCTATGTAGACGTAGACATAGGCACCCGCTTTGGGGCTGAGATCGTTCGGGAGGAACTGAGGAAAGGAGCCCCCATTCTCAGTGGTATTAATGCTATTCAATACCTTTAATAAAACTTATTTTAACTCCTTATATCTCCTGGCCCACTGTAGCCATAAAAATACTAATCACCCAAAAATGCTCATTTGGAGAAAAAAATACCTTTGATGTTGGAGTTCTATGTGAATGGAAACTTGTGTACTGTACATACGTCGTTCATTTGCATTTGTGGAAAAGACCTGGGGCCTGCTCCTCCCGAGTTCCCTCTGTGGACATGTGTTCTCGTATTATAAATACAGCTTAAGGGGCTTGGCATTTGAGGACACAGGGTCTGAAATTCGGGCAAGAGAACAAGGCCCCTCCTCCATTTTTGAGAGCTGAAATCCTCAGCTCTCAACTTAAAAAACAAGGGCAGACACTGTCTTTGAGATAAAAGGAGTTTTTAAAAAGAACCAATTTTGTGATCAAAGAGAGCCTTGGATGATTGTACTCTTTCTGAGCTCCTGCTTGAAATCGGTGTTGATTCTTTTTCCTTCTTTTTAATAGTGACACATATTAACCCCATAATACTTTGGGAAGATTTTTCTAATTTTCCAGTAACATACCCTTTCTCTAGTGATCCGATAATGTCTATTCTTAACTAAATTTTCACAGTGTTCTCAACTTTTTCATCAACATTTTGGGGGGGGAACATTGTGACTTTAATTTAGTAATAAACATCCCTATCCCTGTTTTATAGTTAGAATAAACTAAGGCTCAGTAGTATATGTTGAAAACAGTGTTAGGATTCTAGCTATTAAAAAAAAAACACACAACAGCTCAGTCTCTCCTGTGGTTCTTTTTTACTCTGACACACCGCTGCCACACTCCACACTTGTGACACCTGGTGTGTGGGGTTTTCCCCACTAAGCATTTCTCAGTGACCTCTGCTGTGTGTCCTGCAAGTTACCTCAGTCCTGACGCTCTGCCCGGCTGTAGTCTCACGTGACGGCCCCTCCCCCTTCAGACCCCAACTGCAGGAATTCGGTTCCAGGTTACCTCCATCTTCTGCCCTGCTTGTCCCGTCCTTCCCATGGCCTCCTCCCCCTTGGATCTGATTGGGTTAGAATGGCTCACAGAACTCGGGGAAACACTTGTTTACCAGTTTATTGAAGGCTATGATGGAGGACACAGATGAAAACCCAGGGAAGAAATACAGGGGGCCAGGTCTAGGCGGGTCCTGCGTGCAGGGGCTTCGGTCCCCATGGATTCGAGGTGCATCAGGCCCCTACTATATGGATACGTTCACCAGCCCAGAAGCTCTTTGAACTTCGCATGTTGGGGATTTTCATGGAGGCTTCCTCATGGAGGCATCATCAATTATTAACTTTCTAAGAACTGACAGGTGGGGCTGAAATTTCCAAGCTTCTTTTTTTTTAAATTTTTTTTAATGTTTGTTTTTGAGAGAGAGAGAGACAGAGAGAGACACAGAGCATGGGCAGGGGAGGGACAGAGAAGGAGACACAGAATCTGCAGCAGGTTCCAGGCTCTGAGCTGGATCATGAGATCATGACCTGAGCCAAAGCCGGACGCTTAACCAACTGAGCCACCCAGGCGCCCTGTGAAAATTCCAAGCTTCTGATCATGGGTTGGTCATTCTGGTGACCAGCCCCCATCAGGAGCCCACCCAGAGTTGCCTCGGTAGAATGGTGCTCTTACCACTTAGGAATTTACACGAGTTCCAGAGCCCCATTCAGGATGGGGTCAAAGACCGACTCTTAGAACAAGAGGTGCTCCTAGTGCTGGAGTTTTGGAACTCTGTGTCAGGAACTGGGGACAGAGACTAATATATATATGTTTTACTATCTCACGCTAATGCTACAGAATATTCCTGGAAATTTTTTCCCTAGTTGTTCCAATTCCATTAATACCATGTAGTATGGAAGTATGACCATGTAGTGTATAATTCATTTTTTAGGGGAGTTTCTCAGTTGTTGACTCCTTTCTAACTCAGTGGTTAATTTTTTATTTTTTATTGTGCTAACATAACATAAAATTTGCCATTTTTAAATGGTTTTTTAATCTTGAGTAGAGGTGACACACAATGGTCTTAAGCATTTTTAAGCATATGGGTCAGTGCCATTCAATACATTCACAGTAAAATTTTTTATGTTTATTTATTTATTTTGAGAGAGAGACTGAGAGAGTGAGCCGAGGGGAAGGCAGAAAGAGGGAGAAAGAATCCCAAGCAGGCCGCACATTGTCAGTACAGAGCCGGATGCAGGGCTTGAACTCACATGAGAGCATGACATGAGCCGAAACTAGGAGTCTTAGCTGACTGAGCCACCCAGGCGCCCAGTATGTTCGCATTGTTGTGCAGCCATCACGACCACCCATCGCCAGAACATTTTCATCTTTTCATGGAAATTCTGTATCAGTAAACACTAACTCCTTGTTCTTTCCTACCCCCAGCCCTGGCAACCCCCAGGGGTCTCTCTAAATTCGATTACTGCAGACATCTCATTTAAAGGGAATGATACAATATATTCATCTTATCGTCCAACATAATGTCATCATTGTTCATCCATGTTGTAGCAGGTGTCAGAATTTCCTTCCTTCCTTCTTTCTTTATTTACTTATTTTGAGAGAGAGAGAATCCTAAGCAGGCTCTGTGGTATCAGCACAGAGCCTGACGCGGGACTCCGTCTCAGAAACTGTGAGATCTTGCTCTGAGCCAAAATCAAGAGTTGGACACTTAACTGACTGAACCACCCAGGCACCCCAGACTTTTATTCCTTTTAAAGGCTGACTAATATTTCACTGTACGTTTTGTTTACAAATCTATCCTTTGATGGATCTCTTTATTTTATACTGCGGGTCACAATCAGTACTTTTATAACAGAAAACACGATAGGAAATATGTGCCATGTTAGGGATTAGTACAGTTCGGTGAAGCATGTGTGTGATTTACTGAACCCTGTGGGTTTTCCGTGTTTTTTCACAGGTGGAGGGGAGCTGCGGTCTTAGGCACCTGCCAGGTCTCAGGACACTTTGCAGGTGGGGAGGGCGCCATGTTTGCTGTGTTGTGGGAGGAGCAGGAAGGGCTGACTGACTCATGTCAACAGTGATGCCTTTGGAAGGAATTCGCGTGAATCACATGTGAGCCAAGCAGCATGGTTTGTAAACAGTTTCCAGGGTTTTCCATGGAGCCTCCCTCTGTGCTGCTCCTCAGGTTCTTTCTGTGTGTCACTGCTGTGTGTCAGGCTTGGTCAGGGAGCACGTGTACTGTGGGCCAGCGCTGAAGTTAGCTCACTGAGTGTGTCTTGTGTGTGCCTCCCTAAGGGTAATGTCCCACCCCGTGCCTTGGTCTAGAGCTGATATTTTCTCATAGTTTAATAACAATCTAGATCTAGGAGGAGATGTCTCTGGCTTAGAGAGGCAGACCATCCCTTGCCCAGAGTTTCACACAGGTAGTTGGGGCAGAATTAGGAACAGAGCTCAAGGCCCTCCTTCCCCTGGTTGTAGGTTTTCATTATATTAAACACTTTCCCCACAATAGAAACTTCCTAGCACATTTCATAAGTAGACCATATGTCATGAATTAGGATCCTTCGGAGCTCAAGTTTTAGTTGACCTAAAGCCTTTATGCTGTAGGCATTGCCACATGGTAGCATCACGGTGACTATTAAGGCCTAACCTCTCGTGGTGGGGAGGGTATTTATAAGCAGTTGGAAAGGTGACTTGAGTGTGGTTAAGGTGTGTGAATGTTGGGCAGGGGACGGTGCCCATGCAGGCCCGGGGAGATCCCCACGCATTCGACTTGTTTGTATATGTGTATTGTCACACCACTTAAAGAGGGTGCTGATTCATAGGTGGATGTGTTTGCTTTTGTGATTAGATTTCAGTGAGTGTGTATAGAGGGTATTTGCTTTCAAGCAGAGTAGCTGCTGTTTTATGCAGGTTCTGCTTGTGCTGCCAGGGACAGCATGTTCCATTGGTCTGGAAGGTCAGTAACTGGTACCAGAGTTGGAACAGTTTGTTTTGCATTGTTTGCTCTTGTTTCTATGCCTCATGAGGTCATTCATTTGCACATGGAGATGGATATGCCAACTTTCCCGCTTTCTGGACTTGCTACAGCATCTCCCTTTGAAGTTGAACTTTGTCTGTTTTGATTTCCAGTAAGAGAGCTTTTTGGGGAGGGGCAGGTGTGGTGGTAAATTCCTGTTTGGGGGGCTTTTCCTGCCTTCTCCAAGGCGCCACTGCTATTGGGAGGTGCAGTCTTACTGGGGTCTTTTGATCTGTTGCCTTGAGTGAGGAACCTGCAAATATCCAGTTTAGCAGTCATTGTCAGTGACCTGTTTGTTCTCAGTAACGTTTTGTCGCTTATGCTTTGAGTAGGTGACAAGCCGGGGCAATTTCCTGGGCAAAGTTTGTTTTACTAAAGGCTTTTTTTTTTTTTTTTTTTTTTTTTTTGAATGATTGGGGCCACCTGGGTGGCTCAGTTGGTTGAGCGTCCGACTTCGGCTCAGGTCATCATCTCACGGCTGGTGAGTTCAAGCCCTGCGTTGGGCTCTGTGCTGACAGTCCAGAGCCTGGAGCCTGCTTTAGCTTCAGTGTCTTCTCTCTCTCTACCCCTCCCCAACTCACACTCTGTCTCTTTCTTTCTCTTAAACATAAGCAAACATTTAAAAATTTTTAAAAAACATTAAAACTTTGAATGGTCATGAATAAAGCATAAACAAGAAAATGTGTATCTGAAAAGATCTTGAGATCTTTCCATGGGTCAGTGAACAGTCTTTCAAATGTGTGAACTTGAACTTGTGGGTTTAACAGAACAGCAGACCTGTATGATACAAGGCTGAATAAAAAGTCGCATCTTGTTATAGTTTTGGACATCATGTCTTTGCCAGGGAGAGCTCTCTGTAAGAGGCTATTTTTTTTTTCCCCCTGAAGATCTCTTCAAATGCCCAACCAACTCTGTCATACTCTGAATGAGTTGTACTTTACCTTTAGAAATATCTTTGTATCCAGCATGTTTTATCCCCATGTATTTATCCATCCTCCATTCGGTGTTTGGGATCCTGATGTTTAAATTGTGCAATTTCTTTGAAGACTCATGCTTCTGTGACTATCCCATGGACGGATACGTATTTTGAAGTACTTCATTTTAGCCAGACAGCACCTGATTTGAAATTGTTTTGCTTATTGCTTTCCCCTTCTCCCTCGTGGTTGTGGATAGAAAAAACACACGTGTGCCAGAGCAGCAAACCACTCTGAGGGGCTCCGAGTTGAATTTGCGTCTTGTTCCTTGGTTGGGATCAGGAAAGATGGGTTCTTGGGTGTCCATTATGAAAGTCTGTTCGGTCTCTGTCAGTACCTGTCTAGTATGACAAGGGATGTAAGTGCTCGTGTGTAATATTTTCACAGTGGCCTTGACTTGTCTTACTACCTACTACCGCACCACGCTCCTGACTGGTCTAGATGTGCACAGATGTTTGGTGACAGCCTAATGTTGATAGAGACCAATAGATCTCTCTGTCCCCCCTCACCCCCCACACTGGTTTTCGTTTTGTGTGTATGTATCTGTGTGTGTTTTTGGTAGGTGCAATGTCTTTTCATTTGAGAAAAAAAATACAGGTTTGGTTTTTTTTTTTTTAAACCTTACTAGCATAGGGTTCTCATCTACCTTGTTCACATTTATATTTATGTATAAATTAAATTTTATATATCCTGGCTTAACTTTTGAAGGCTTTAATTTATAAAAGAGTTCTCTCTCTGTAGCTAATGAAACTAATTGAGAAATATTTATTTGTTGGTAACTGCCTTTGTAGGACATGAACCTGGTTGGTGGGGGTTTCTGCTCCGGGGTCGGTGCTCTGGCTTTTGAGGAGCTCTGTCTGGGTTAACCTGCCTTTGGGGTTGGGGGGCTGGGTGGGGGGCTGGGCTGGGCAGCTGCAGAAGTACCCCTGCGAGGCACAGAGTAGAGTCCCATTTTCCTTCATGAAGCCCGGCCTTGAATTAACAAGAGGCCGAGGAGGGAGGCGGCCAAGGCCTGCGGTTTCCTTCCCAGGTCCTATCTGTCATGCGTCCTGGCACTCGTGAGCTCACTGTGCTGTTTTGTGGGTGACTCCTCCCGCCCCCAGGCCTGGCTGAACTCTGGCTTCCCCCGGACTCAGGAGCAAGGTTAGACTGAACAGAAGTACTTGAATTGTTCTTCAGACGAGGAAGTGTTTCTGCACATATATTTTTGTCAATAAGGCTAAAATGTTTTTGTTGGAACAGTGTTCTATTGCTGAGTCTCTCTGACCTTCCGTGGGACTTAAATCTCCAGATAGTGTACTCTTAACACCTGTGCATGCAAGCACGTGCGCATAAACACACACATGCATGCACGCACACACACACACAAACCAGAAAACACAGTTTCCCATGACCCAGCACAGCATAGCACATATTCTCTCCTTCTCCAGTCCACAGTGATGTGATAACTTTGGCACTTGATTGTCAAGAAATATATTCTGTACTCTATTTCTGTATTAGTTATTGGCAGCCGTCTCAGTTAAATCCATGAGGATTTTTGGGATTCGCGTAACATACAAGTTATTAGTGAAATGTGAGAGGTCTTAGGAGAATCTCAGGGTTGGGCGAAGGTTTGAATATCAGAACGAAAATGATTATTTGTGAAACAGGCATCTGAGTATTGAGTCCCAAGCAGAAAGGACTTTGAGACAGGGGCCAGAGGAACCCATGGTGGAGCTTAGAACATTCCTCATTTCTCTTCTTCAGGGTAAATGTGCATATAACACTGAGCAGTCTCCTTGTGTTAAAGTACACCTGTGCTTATGTCCCACGGACTTGTGGGACACCAGCTCCTTTGAAGTGCCATTTAGTATGTCACCAGCCAGCCACGCCCCACGGGGTTACCTTCCACTCATTCCCTTTCTCCCTGTGACACCTCCGTGGGCTCCTGCAGGCCTGGGTCTCCAGGGACCTTCCTCTGGGGGCTGTCCTGGGCCTCCCCTTCAGCCCCTAGATTTCTGCACTTGATACATGTTGTGACTCCTGCTCCACGATCAGCCTGTTTCTCCTCCAGAAGCCTTCATCTCCTGGTCCTAATGGAACCCGGTTCCTTGAGTTTGCTGCCGTCTCGTGCCCTGGTGGGTGGAGATGGCACTTCCTGCCACACCCCAGATAGCGCCCCCGCTCCTCGGGGCTACTTTCATGTCCTTCCTCTCTTACTCCCTGTCCTTTTGAGCTCCCTGTGGTTAGTCATTGTTTCCTGTTGTCCGTGCGGTCGTTTACTAGTCCTGCCTCTTCTTCCATTGAAAGTTTTGGGCCCTGGCTGTCAGTCTTTGGCTCTAGGCTTTAGGAGATGTTAGAACTCACTGGGTGATCCCAGTGGCCGCCAGGGTGGATGACCAGCAGGCCTGGTTTGGCTGGGTGGGGGGGCTTTCTTCAGTGGCCACTTTCAGTTACAAAACCATTCCAGTTTTCCCAGACATGGTACTTTCAGTGCTCAAACTGGAATGAGCGGGTCACCCTCAGGGAGTCACTGTCCTAGATCTTGCTAACACTGTAGCTGCTTCGGATCTGAAATTTGTAGATTCCAGAACCTCCTACCTTGTTCTTCTGATGGGCTGTTCCAGGTGACATCAGGTATTTGCCCTTCTGGTCCATTTCCAGTCCCTTGTCCTGCTCCCAGCCTGAGTGTCAGTCACAGTGTCTCTGCTTTCTGATTCCATGGCCAGCGTTCCACGGTGCACTTCTCGGTACACCAGATCCCCTGCTTCCCTTCCCTAGGCAATCAGGCGGCTCGCTGTCCCCACCTGTGCCTGGACTGCAGGTTCTGCCAGAGCAAGTCACAGATGCCACTGTGAGATCCTGGTCCCCACCGTTCCCAGGGACTTAGCCCTGCCAGGAAATTAAATGTGTTCCTCCCTCGGCACTCTCACTCTCCACGGTGACTCTGTCCAACCTTCTTGACACGCAGATCTCCAACTTTATAGTCAGCCACGTCCCCACGTGTCTCCCGCTGTCAGTGGATCCTCCTTCCACCACTAATAAAATAGTCACATGCACGCTGCACCATCCTCTTCCCACTCCCTCTCTGCAAATCTGCCCATTCTTGGATCTTATTTTTCTGTTGATGGTCCAAGAAGTATCCTCCTCACTTTCTGAAAATCAGTTTCTCTCCCACTACCCTTTCCCACGTCCTGTTTCAACCTCCGCCCCACTGTTTATCATAAGGATCTGCCAATGCTCAAGTCTTCCCCATCTTACAAACAGAATACAGCGAACACTGTGAAACCCATGCCTTCTCTGGTGCCCTGCACTTTGGCTACTGTTTTCTCTCCCCTTCCCTTTGATGAAACTTCTTGAGAGGATATTCTCCTTTCTGGTTTGTACTTAATTATCTACAGCTGTATGACAAATTTTCATAAACTTAGTGGCTTAAAATGACACACATTTATTATCTCACCATCTGTGGGTCAGGAATCCAGGCCTAGTGTATCTGAGTTTGTGCTTCGGGCTGCAGTCCATGGGTGCACAGGGCTGTGGTCTCATCAGAGACTCGCCTGGGGAAGAGTCGCTTCTAAGCTCACAGAGGTCATTGGCAGAAATCATTTCCTTGCAGTTGTGGGACTTAAGTTGCCCTCTGTTCCTAGACATCCTTGTACTTCATGGTCTGGGGGTTCCACTTACTTCATGGCAGTTCCTGACAGCTGGTAAGAGGCTCCAGCTAGCTGTTGATAATCATGGCAGTGGTAATCCCATGATAATCGCATCACTTTTGCCGTATCCTGTTGGGTGGAAGTGAGTCGTAGGTCCTACTTCCATTCAGAGGGAAGGGATTATACTAGGGGATGGGCGGTGGGAGATGAGGTTCCTGGAGGCCTCCTTAGTCTTTCCACCATGTGCCTTCTGTCTCAATTTGCTCATTCCCATTCACTCCTTAAACTACCATATACCTTTCCCCCCCGCTTAGCTCCCCTACTTTACTGAAATTGATCTCCGGCAGACTTTACTACATAATGTGCAGCGTTCAGTGCCAAATGAAAATGCGGGGCTCCCTGTTCAAAAATTATTAAGAATTTCAAGATGGAGGCAGCAAAGCGTCAAACCAAGTCCCAGGCGCGTGCTCGTGAAGCTCGCCTTGCAGGGAAGTTATCCTCCCCATCGCCAAGTTCAGAGGGTGATTCCTTGTGCTCTCCATCAACCACTCGGCACTTTTTGCTTGACAGAGTCTAACACTGCTGAGAATGTGTTCCTCCATGTGGTAGCCACACATCCTTGAGCCTCTGAGACCTGCATTCCCTGCTCTTCCTGGTCACTCCCCTTCAGTCTTTTGCGGGCTCCTCTTTCTCCATCCTGGAGATTTTTGGCCCCCAAGCCCATGTATCTAGCCTGTTCGTGACTCTCGGGATTAAGCCCTTTTGCCCAGCGCCTCCCTTATGCTTGCGTGTTAACTTGCATGTCTTATGGGCATCAAAAATGCAGCGTGTCTAAAACTCCTCGTATTTCCTCTGAGCCACCAAGCTCGTTTCTCCATTTTGGTGGCTGGCTTCATGATCTCCCCAGGTGAGTTTTGATTTCATTATATATAAATCCCTGCTCCCGAGCCTCTTTCTTTTTCTGATTCATCTTAAACTTATACTGAAGCTCTGTGCTGCCACAGGTCCACGAAGGGTTGGCTGCTGGGACTGATTCTGCCCCGATGGTCTGGCAGACATCTGCAGCCTGTTTTCTCAGGGCTTCCTGGGCTTCCTCTGTTAATACCCAGGGCGATTCATTGCTGCTGCTTCGTTAGTAAACCTCACGAGAGTAGGAGCTTTTGTTCACTGCTTTAACCTTGGTGTTGAAGTGTGCTGGGCACCTGCTGCAAATATATATTCTAATAATGAAGGGGTTTTAAAATTTTCAATCTGATTTTTAAAAAGCGTGATCGTTTTGGAGTGTCTGGGTGGCTCAGTAGGTTACGCACCTGACTCTTGCTTTCGGCTCAGGTCATGATGTCACCGTTGTGAGATTGAGCTTCATGTGGGGCTCCCCACTGGGCGTGGAACCTGCTTAAGATTCTCTCTTCTCTCTCTCTCTCTCTCAAAAAAAAAAAAGAAAGAAAGAGAAAAAAGAAAAAGATCGTGGCATAGTAGCACTGCAGTTCTTGAATACAAGGGATATCTACAGTGTTGTAATCAACTTGGGGCTTTGGATTGTTGATTAGAAAGTAACATTGTAATAGGAACTAAGTGGATGTTTTCTTATTTCTTTTGAGTTTTGGGCACTGATCGGTGGAAGGGTGTATAATTTGGTCTGTGGAATTCACAGAATTGCCTCTGCAATTTTGTAAGAGGAAGTAAAAACGGATGATAACAGTGTGTGTCAGATACCATCATCTGAATCACTCTGCTCTTACTCCGGATGTATTTTGATAATTTTTTGTTTTATTGTGTTTAACCAGCAAGTGGAGAGCTAATTGTCGTTAGAGATCTTGTATCTGTGACTTTCCGGGGTCCTATTTTCCTTGCTCTATATGCTTAAAGAAAGTGTTTGGCAGTAGAATGCTGAAATACATTAAGTATCTGGGAGCCTAGTTATTTAGAAACTAAACGTGGGCCAGGAGAGGGAGAATTCCACACAGTGTAGATACGACGAATCTCTTAAAGGCCTTGGAGCAATCTCACTTTCAGCAGAAATCAGTCACCAGCAAACAAAATACTACGTGGGTGTATTTGTTAGAGAGAGCCTTCATTCTACAGCCCCAGATTCTTGAAGTTTTTGATCTCAAGACCCCTTTACGCTGTTAAAAAGTATATGAGGACCTCCCCCCCACCGCCAAAGAACTTTTTTGGTTGTAATGTCTATTGATATTTACTGTGTGAGAAATTAAAACTAAAAAAATTTTTTTAAATGACAAAAATAACAATTCCTTCATTATATCTAACAAATTGGGAAAGGTAAGAGCACTAAAATAACCTTTTTAGGTAACTGTGGATATTCTTCTTTGATACTTCATTAATATATATGACTAGTGGTCGTTTTTTAAGGTGAGAGGTACAATGTAGATTCTGAAACCATAACATAGATCTTTTCCTAGTTTGTTACTTTAGAATTCAGTTGTTCGTGTCGCATTCTGAATAGACAGCAGAGGGATAGTTAAGTCAGTTACATCTGTATAATGGAATATTATGCAACCATATTTAAAAAGTATTTTATTGCAGATGAAATGCTTCCAAATGTAATAAATTGTCTACTTAGTGTAATCCTAGTTTGGAAGAGGATTAATTGATAGGAAAAATATAGCAAAATATGGGAAGGCTTAGTAATGTATTCATGGATGATATTTTCTTTATTCTTTCCTGTATTTTTCAAATTATCTTTATTTAGCATATTGATTCTAAAACAAGGGGAAAAATAGGGCTTTTTTCCTTTAAAATTTTTTCCTTAATTTTTGAGACAGAGAACACAAGCGGGAGAGGGGCAGAGAGAGAGGGAGACGCAGAATCTGAAGCAGGCTCCAGGCTCTGAGCTGTCAGCACAGAGCCTGATAAAGGGCTTGGACCCATGGACTGCGAGATTGTGGTCTGAGCCAAAGTCAGACACTTAACCGATTGAGCCACCCATGTGCCCCAGGGTTGTTTTTCTGTTTTTTGTTTTTATAGAGATAATAAATATGTCTGTTAAACTATCTCTCTCATCCCTAGACCACCTTTTCTATGAAGAACCCCAGTAATTACAGTTGTAGTGGTAGTAAGATCCACTTCTCTCCTTCAAGTTTTTGTTTATTTAGCAGAACTAATGTAACCTTACTGTGGCTCTTTTAAGCCACAGAGATTTTCCTTTTAAGTTTAGTGGTAATTAATTGGTGTATTAAAGAAACTTTAAGAATTATTCAAGGAAAGTATTGTTGAATTTTCTAGCAGGGGGA
Source organism: Suricata suricatta (assembly GCF_006229205.1). Classification (NCBI taxonomy): domain Eukaryota; kingdom Metazoa; phylum Chordata; class Mammalia; order Carnivora; family Herpestidae; genus Suricata; species Suricata suricatta. The sequence goes on from NC_043709.1 coordinate 124,714,128, forward strand.
TAATTTGCTTAATTTGCCTTTTCTCATTTCTGTAACACCTCAGGCAAGCTCTGTTTCTTATCTAAGTAAAATGGCAGAAGTATCTTGCGCGAGGTGATAGAGCGACTCTCATAGTTGAGAAATGTCCTGGAAATCAGCATGTAATTAACCTCTCATTTTCTGCCTCGGAGTAGTTTGTCAGCAGTGTCAGTGTCGTGTTCTTCTCTTTACGGTTTTATGAAGTTGAAGTGGCTTCAGAGAAATGCAAAGGGCAGCCCACATCTGGGGATTAGTTCCCTGCTTATCCCTGGATTTAGAAAGGATGTTTGCTCGCTATTATGTCCCTGACGTTGTATTGTCCAAAAATATTGCTGCTTTAAGGCTTTTGTCCTCAGTGTGTGGACAGGAATCCAAATCTGCGGATGGTCTATTTTTCTGAAAATGGAGGACACCTTATCCTGGTGGCGTTTCTTTGTTTTATGGTCCGTATGATATAATTAAGTGATTATTAAGATGTCTGCAGAAGCTGCAGTGCATCCACCAAGAAGGAAATTAGCAGTTTTGCGTCTTCCACTTATCATCTTAAACATGAGAACATCCCTTTGATATTTCCAGCTGTGCATACAGTTCCGTGGCTCTTGTTAATGTGCTGGTGATGACGTGCAGTGTTTGCAGTCTCTCCCAGGACTGTTTAGTAAGGCACAGCTCACTCTGAAGTGTAAACTGTGATGGGAAACTATTGCCTATTCTAATATTGCTTTACATTAAAAGGAGATTCTATCCTCTGCCTAAAACAGTCAAGAATATTCTACTTGGGGGCATCCCTAAGGGTTAAAGTCATCATTAAGTTTGGAAATCTTCTAATGTCCATCAGGTTTTGAGGTAGATGTTTGGGAGGCTAGGGAATGCACTCCAGGTATGGGTAGTGGTTTCTTCATTTTGTTATTGAAACTGCTGTTTGCCCTGACTTTATTTCTCAGATCTGTCATCCTCTTTTGTGTAATAGAGCAGGCTTAGAAGGATGTGCAGATTCTAAGTAAGGACTGAGGAGTGTTGTTATTGCTGTATTACCATAACCATAAACTTCATAAACTGCAGGGGTGTTTTACCCTTGCCTACCTTTGGGATTGTTGCCAAAATCTTGTTCCTGACCACTTTGCCGTCTTCCCTCCTGCCGGCTTCCTGTGCTGCAGCCTCCCAGGCCCCCCTGCTGTCTCATCAGAGCTTCTGCTCATGCCGGTGGCTCTCCCTGGAGTGGATGTCTTTCCCCACATAGCAGCTTCATTCAGATAGTTGCTCAAATACCATCCAGGTGTCTGTTCTCCTTATTGAAGTCTTCCCTGAATATCCAAAATAGCACAACCTTTCATTCTGTTTCCTTCCCTGTGTGTGTTTTCCGTGGTCCGTACTTACTGCTTGATAAATACACACACAGTAGAACCTTGCATTGCGAGCAGCTTGTTCTTGTGAGTGTTCTGCGGATGAGCGAACATTTCTAATAAATTTTAACCTGATAAGCGAGTGACGTCTTGCAGTACGAGTAGAACATGACGCTGAATGTCACAGGATCACAACTGACCGAGTGGTTCTTGATACTCACTTTGATAAACAAGTGCTTTGGATTGTGAGCATGTTTCCAGAACGAATTATGCTCGCAAACCAGGGTTTTACTCCATGCTTATTTGTTTTCCCGCCCTGCCCCATGTGGGTTGCATGAGGGCAGGAGCTTTGTTTCCTTTGTTGCTACTTCCACACTGTTTAGAATAGTGTCTGGGGACGCTTGGGTGGCTCAGTCAGTTGGGCATCCTACTTCAGCTCAGGTCATGATCTCATGGTTCAGGAGTTCAAGCCCTGCATTGGGCTCTGTGCTGACAGCTCAGAGCCTGGAGCCTGCTTCCGAGTCTGTGACTCCCTCTCTCTCTGCTCCTACCCCACTCTTTCTCTTTCTCTCTCAAAAAAGAAATAAACGTTTAAAAAAAAAAAAAAAAAGGACTAGTGCCTGGCACTTAATAGACAGGAAGTAAATACTTGATGAGTTAACGAAAGAAGGAACTTCTGCCTCAATAAACAGATTGCCTTTACTTTCCCAGTGTCATACCTCCTTTGAAAGACAGGGGATGAAAGGCTTGTTGTGTTCTACCTTGATTCAAACTGTACCAACCACCATGCCTGACAGGCAGTTGATGGTCACATGTTCTGGAACAAAATTAGACCTGAGTGGCCAGGTAGTTGTTTATACTCTCGTCTCTGAGTGGCTCCCAGGACACCAGCGTGCGCTGTAGATGGTGCAAATGGGGGCATGACAAAGCCTGGGAGGTTGATGGGAAGCAGTTTGATTTTCTAGTTTGTAATATTTGGACTCTGGCATACTTTGACCTACTTTTTAATGCTAATGTTATAAACACTTTGATGAGGTTCTTGTTAAAAGTAACTGGTGTGTCAGATATTTATGATAAGCTAAATCAGAGAGTTAATGACAGCTGTTTCATCCTTGTGCCTAAAACAGTTTCCGTCTGTGCCTTCCTCCTTCTTAGGGACCTGCCACACTGGTCGTGCAGTGTCATAGGTAAACCACATCAGGATTCAGAGCCTGGCACTAAACTCTTCCTGGTTCCGATGTAGCCTTCTCTCTTGCCATTTACCTGACGAGGTCTCCTTGATTCGGTCATGCTGGTTGTTGCCATTATTTCTCTTGCCTCGGGGCCCCTTGGTGCCCTTTAAAATATCCTGCTTGGTCATTGCTGCTTCTGTGGGTGCAAACCCTCTGACTAATCTGTGTTCCCTGCTGTTTGTTTCTGCTGTTTGTTTATACAGTTTAATTCTGATTCAGCATATGATATTAATGTGTTACAGGTCTTTGTTTAGTTTTTACCAAAAGACTCTTAAAAGGGACTTGTATATATCTCTTGTTTTTCTTTGTTTTAGTAATTTTTTTTTTTTTGAGAGACAGAGAGAGAGAGAGACAGTGCTAGCAGGGGAGGGTCAGAGAGAGAGGGAGATACAGAATCTGAAGCGGGCTGCAGGCTCTGAGCTAGCCGTGAGCACAGAGCCTGACGCGGGGCTTGAACCCACGATCCGTGAGATCATGACCTGAGCCAAAGCCGGACGCTTAACCGGCTGAGCCACCCAGGCTCCCCAATATTTCTTTTTTTTAAAGTTTATTATTATTTAGAGAGAGTGAGGGGGGAAGGGCAGAGAGAGAGAGAGAGAGAGAGAGAGAGAGCGCGAGCCCCAAACAGGCTCCAGGCTGTCAGAACAGAGCCTGATGTGGGGCTCGAATTCACTAAGCATGAGATCAAGATCTGAGCCGAAATCAAGAGTCAGATGTTTAAGTGACTGAACCACCTAGATGCCCCTTGTGTATATCCTTTGTGTATATCCTTTGTATCCCCTAAGCCTAAGATAGGTAGCGAAGAAAAGAGAAAATGTGAGAACTGGGATGTTGACTGGACCAGGTTGACTTTGGGACATTCTGGTCACCCTCTCTGAGGCTGTGGGGCACATGGGGCCCTGAGGAAATAGGGTTTGATTGCCTGGATCCAGCCATTGAGTAGGGCATGAGTTGGGTAGTGCCTTCCCTGCCAGCTGCAGTAGAGCATAATGCAACCAACTGTCCTGAGGACGGGACAGAAGCTGTGGCCTTAGAGGACTTCAGTTCAGTAAGACTGATTGAAATTGCTTGGAGGAGCCTTTTCAGCTGCCACCCCTGCCTCCCCCCGCCCTTTGTTTTTTAACAGGGTAACTCAAATCTCCACAGTGCGCTTTCACTAGAACGGAAGGCAGGTCTGCCAGCGTTGTCTGCCATGTGTCTCCGGTACTCAGTGCCGGCACCAGGGGTGCCCTCTGAAGGGTAGACAGATGGATGGTTCAGGTGGTTGGTCTTGGAGATGGAGGGAGAGGAGATGTGTGGACAGAATGGTTCTTGCAGCCCTTACCAGCCTTTCCTCTTCACGTGCTCGTGTTCTAGCTCAGACCCTGTTTGGGTGTGGCTGATCATGGTTGACACTCCTTTCATGGTTCCACTGGAGCTAGAGGCTGGTATTGTTTTCGAAGTTCCACAACTGATTCTGATGTGCAAACCAGGTTTGTAAACCAGAGCTGTGGAGTGTTTGAAGGGAAATGGAGGTTTCTAACAGTCCAGCGGGTTCACATGTAAACAAGCAAAATCAGCATGTCCTTTTGGGGAATGTGTTATTTTGCTGCCCTTTTAGTGGAAGCTGTACAACTCGGTGATTGAAATGGTTTTTTTTTCCCTTTACATCTTCGTCTGCTACTTTGGGCTTCCCTTCACATTTAGGTCTTGGCAACTTAAGAAAGAATTTAGCTCTTTGGGCATACTTTTATTATACCTGGCAGAACATATTATTAAGGTGTTGAAGTATTTTTAATGTGGGTGGTCTCCAGCCCCAAACTCTGGTTGTACAATCTCCCTGCTCAGTGAGCCCTACCCATACCCAGCTATCCCCCCCCCCCCCCCCCCCCCCCCCCCCCCCCCCCCCCCCCCCCCCCCCCGCTCCTTCTCCGTACAAGTACAGTTGTGAGCAAGTTGGACCCTTGAGTTCAGACACGGGGGACTGTAGATCAGAAAATCGTAGTCAGGTGCACTGTTGCCAGTGGCCTGCTTCATTTAATTATCATCCCGGACACTTTTTGAAATTCCCATCTAATTTTGGTCATGTTCAGGCTGTGTATTAATTCATACTATACTTTGTGAACAAGTAAGTTTTTGTAGGTTGCACATTTTAGTATCCTTAGAAAGGTCAAGGAGTTATTTTACCTTTTATTCCTCAGGGTGAAGTAGTTTAGGTTGACTTATTTACCTTCTGACTTGTGAAAGCTGGAGAGAGCAAATTGGAGTTTGGAAGGAGGTTTGCATGTGCACGTCAGCAGTTTGCATGTGTGATTGTGTGCATGGGCGCACTTAGACACACACACTCACACTCACGTAGGCGGGTTGGAAAGTAGTTCCGGACTGTGTGATGAATGGTGGGCTCAGGGAGGTGGGAGACGCTCAGGAATAGGGAAGGCAAGCTGGAGGAATTAGGACAAAATTAGCTGGACTGAGGCCAAGTGGGTCAAAGATGAATTGTCTTTTTTTTCCTAAAAACTTAACAAAAAATAATGGCCTGGCTCCAAAATGAGAAGAGACAGCTCCATCTCGTCCCTCTTTCCCCTGGGGTGGACTTCTCTAGGAGGGAGGGAAGACTGTGGTGCTACTGAAGAAGCCAGGCTCCGGCAGCTCCCCCACTGGGCTGACCTACCTCTCCCTGTTGCATGACCTTGAGTAAGTCGCTCTGCCTCAGCTCCTACTCTGTCAGTAGGCGTGGAAATCCCTCCTGCATGGATCTATCTTGGAGGTTACATGAGATGAAATGCATGATGTCTGACCGGTGCCTGGGACAGAGTTAGCACTGGATGAATGTTAGCAGTAGGAGTACTTCTGTGGATTACCTGAGAACCAGACCATCACTGATCATATAGTGTCTACTACCACTTTCACATTTTTAATCCCTTTTAAATCAAGACATTCCAGTAGAGCACAGACCCAACCAAGACTGGGGATTTAGTAGAGAGAAATTGAGTAGAAATTAATTTGGCCCAATACCAGTGACTACCTTTTTTCTTTTCATCATGACCAACTTAGGACAAGTAAAAGGGTTTATGGGCTGCATCTTTTCTCCATGCAGAATTTACAGAGATACTGAATTAGTTTAAGAAATGATAGTTAGGCATTTAGTATATTCTCAGCCCTGGAGATCCAGGGGAGTAAAGTGAAATGGCTCTGGCCTTGAGGTGGTTCCCTATCTGGACGGGAGAATATCGGATAACGTGTGTCCAGACCATGACGGGGGGGGGGGGGGGGGGGGGGGGGGGGGGGGGGGGGGGGGGGGGGGGGGGGGGGGGGGGGGGACAGGAGTTCAGGACCAAGACTGATGGTGGAGGAACCCCGGGTAGATGGGATGATCCGGAAAGGGGATGTTTGGGTAGAGGTTAAAAGGGTGAGAGTAGGCCAGTGTAGGGAGAGGGTGGGGATGGGCTGGGAAGGATGCTCGTGGGTGGGGTAGTGGCCTGGGCAGAGCCTCAGCCAGGCAAGAAGTAAAGGCTGGCCAGTGTGGCTGGAGCTCAGGGAGCACGGTGAGGGGAGAGCCTGGGTTGTGGTGAGCAACAGGCCAGGTCCAGTCGGGCAGGGAGTGAGGACTGTTGTCAGTGACCCGACCTAACTTACCTTTTAAGAGAATCGCCTGGAGAGAAAGTCCATTCTTAGCGCAGGCATCCTGCTTTGGCAGTTTTCTTTTCAGTAATGAAAATGTTGGTGCTGCTTTTTTAGCCACGGAACTTTTGGTATCTGGGCATGTCTGACAAGGAGGGTGGTGGCTTTCTTAGATTTTACACCGACATTGCACTGCCACAGGTGCCACCAGCCTGGTGGAGGTGGCCCACAGCCTCGACTCCTGTCCAGAGGAACACACAGCGCGTTCTAATCAAGCTGGGGCTTCTGCACAGCTTTGTTGTGTCGGGAGCGGAACGCTCACGAGTCAGGGCTGTGACAAGAGAATATTGTGACCGGGCAGCTCTCCGGCACCCTGAGTGCTGACTGGTCTTTCCTTTTTCAATCAGAGCGTCCTGGCTGAGCCAGACTCTGTGATCAGCACTCGTAGGTCTTCTGTGCTTTGGGGAGGAGTACTCGTGGACTACTTTATTGTAGATCTGAGATCAAGTTACTGACTTTCACATCAGTTCCGATGATGGGGAAGGACTCTTTGGAAGGCCAGTTAAGTCATTGTCTTTAATCAGATAGTGCTTATCCCTCCTTGAGTAGTGAGAAAGGAATGTAATGTTCTCTTACTACAGTTTGCTTTCTCCTGCTGCCTGATCACCTCTATCAGTGGCATTGAGGGGCTGCATTTGATAGCCAGGCTGTGGTATGCATTCCGAATGTACGGGTCATAGGTCTTTTAGGAGTCACTCTGTTTGTATTGTAGCTGAAGGTAGTAAAGAACAGATTTGTCACATTTCCTGGTTTTGGGGGGGTTGGGGAGTGGGTGTGACTTTGAAAAGTCTGTCTCATGGAGGCTGACCATGTTACCCAGTGCATTGCATCAAGTGTGTGTGTGTAAGGAAGTCTCAGGTTTAGGTCAGACTGTCCTGACTAGAACCTCTCATCTCCTGGTTGGGGGCTCACAGGTGAGGAACCTGATCCCAAGGGGCACGATTATTTTCTGAATGCAGGAAGCCTGTGGGGTGGCAGACCTGGGAACAGGGCATTTCTGAGCCTTGGACCTGTGCTCTTTGACAATGGTGATGTTTAGTTAATTGTAGAGAAAAGGGGCAGTGACAGAGGTAATGAGGAAATAGTATCCAATTATCCCAAGTCAGGGAGTCAAATCTTTCCATCTCTGCAGTGAAGCATTTGAAGAGAAAACAAAGTTTGTTTCTTGCTAAAGAGGTGGAAACAGAACTTATTTTGAAACAAGCATGAGAGGCAAAATAAAAGCAGATTAAAGACAAGTGAAGTTTAGGATACTTTGTATGTTTCTCTTTTAATCGGGTATTAAAGTAAAACTTCAGCTGGAGGGACATTGATTCTAAGCTCACCGTGTAATCAGTCCTTCATTTTATTAAAAAAGATATGTTAGTAAACTACTTTTGTTAGATAATATTATTTAATCTGGCAGTTAGTTTCATGGTTAATTGTTTTCTGAAGTCTGAAAACAAACATTGTATCTCTTGAGATTGTTAAATAGCTTTATAGTGACAATGTCTTATTTTCTGACATTCATAAATTCAGCTTATGTCATTCAGGCTTCTGATGCTTTTTTTCTGAGTCACACTGTTGATTTTATTCCCTTTTGCTTTGGCAAACTAGTGATATCTTACTTCTTGGAAGGTAGTTTTTATAATAATTAGTGATAGATGTATAATGTGAAACGAAGAGGTCATTGCTAACTCCTACTCTGAGCAGGCTTCGTCTGCCGTTGCTGCAACAACAAACTGAGCGTCACATTTGTAGCTGACTT
>NC_043709.1:124722224-124788609 GCF_006229205.1 Suricata suricatta
GGGGGGGTCATTTGCCAACTAATGTGGAAAGAAAGGGAGAAGGTAACCCTATTTTGAAAAATTCTGTCGACACTTACTAGCTACTTGGTACCTGTACTTCCTGTTTCCAAAACCGATGTTAATGCAATCCTGCTTTGTATTGTGCGGTGGTTTAGGTGGTTTATTGCCGTCAGCAGGATTCCTGGCATATTTGAGGCCCTGCCCTCTCGCTTCTGCCAGATCCCCAGCCACAACAGGCCTAGTCCTTTCCACATCTTTCCGCACTACCTGCCTGGGCTCCCTCCCACCTTCATGCTGTGTGAGGATAACCCCAAGGATTGTTCTAGCACACTCCTGCTGTGCTGTCTGAGTCCCAGCCTCTGTGGCTCTCTGCCTGTCATTGTCTTGGCTTTGAATTAAGCCTGACGACTTTGCTCTGTCTTTCAAACGTGAGATACCCCCCTCCCTTTCTACTCATGATCCGGGTTAGAGTGCTCTACCCGCAATATGTGTTTCCAAGTCCAGTGAAAGGTAATTGTGGGGGAGGTGTGTCTGAGGGGGTGGGAGAGTGAGACGGTAGAAGAAAAAGAGAATAAAATTTGTAACTCTGAACAGGGGAAGTCAGCTTGTGTGAGACACTCTGTGCCTTGTGCTGGGGGCAGCTGTGTTACTGGATCCTGGTGGTGATGGGTCCTTATCGGACAGACAGGACGTGTTAATCCATCCAGCAGCCCTGAGAGGGAGAGATCAGGAAACCCGGGGCTCAGAGGGCAACCCCCACAAAGGTTTTGGGATGAGATGGGCTGTTTGAATTCTGGCCTTCCCATGACTCACTGTATGAGCTTGGGCAAGTTTCCTAGTTTCTCTCTGGTCCTCAGAACCTACCTCAGAGCTTTGTTGTGAAAATTCAGTGAGATGGTGGGTGTACACATTTTGGACTGCGCCCCGCCCACTGCTAATATTTATTGAGTAATTATTGTAAGTGTTTTCATTGTTGAACTAAGGTCATACAGCTAATGTGTGGTAGAGCTGGTTTGAGTTTCTCAGCCCCGAGAGCATAACCTCCTTCTCTTCCATACTGCCCTTCCTGTTGCCTTGTCTCCCATGACCAGGAAGAGCAATCCATCAATTTTAGTTTCTCCCTTACATTTTCAGCCCGGTTTCCTGCAGAGTGGGGCTAAATGGCCTTTGTTTGGTTCCAGATCCCCGGAACTGGAGCCCTTCCTCTTACTCATTGTTGACTTTAGCTCCCCGTGTAGAATTTTGTTCTGCTTAAGAGATTATGTGAATAGAATTACTATTTTCGTATTAAAAACATATTATCTGAGTTACATTGTCATTTTTAAAAAATAGGCAGATGCCATTAAAATTAGTTTTAAGTATTGATGTACTATATGATTTTGTGGGTAGAGAAAATATTGAAACTTTTATTTTTTAAATTTATTTTAATGTTATTTATTTTTGAGAGGAAGAGAGAGTGTCCGTGTGCATGCGCACATGGGGGAGAGATTGGGAGAGGGGGGATCCAGATTCAAAGCAGGCTCTGCGCTGACAGCAGCGAACCCTATGTGGGACTTGAACTCTCGAACTGCGAGATCATGACCTGAACCGAAGTAAGATGCTCAACTGCCTAAGCCACCCAGGTGTCCCTGAAACTGCTTTTTAAAAATATTTTTAAAAGTGAGAAAATACAGCACTTCCTCGGCCATCTCTATTGACCATGTTATGAGCTTGGAAAAAGACTTACCTAACTAGGAACAGATAGAATTCTCTAATCTTTAGTTTGTATTCCTGTACTCATTCACACACAGCTAGAAGGACTTGAAGTTGGTCTTTAGTGACAGGAGTTAGGATAAAGATTAAGCAGAAGAGAGGTGATGACTCTACTTCAGTAGTACTCACCCAAATAAAAATTTTAAAAGGTAACGGATTTTAAGTGTGTTCTATTTGGAAGGAATGATGGCAGTTGGCATACAACAGCTCATCCAATTGACATTTTCAGGTGCCTTCTCCGGTCTTCAGGGTGCTGCTAAATTATTGTAGCAAGTTCAAGTAAATGAGGCAGGGCAGGATTTCTCAAGCTGCGTCCATTAGTGGATCATGCAATCAATTTAGTGGGTCACAACCAGCATTACAAAAAAACAATTGAAAATATCAGAGTGTACAGTAGCATATTGCTTCTGGAAACTTCTGCTTCAGCTAATTTTAGTGCAGGTGTTTATTGGGTCACTGTATAAAAAGGATTACAGACAGAAGTTTGAAAGCCATTGATCTGAGGTAAAGAGAGCTTATCAACTTTAGAGCAAGTCTGATAATACATAGAAGGCCAAATGCTTACAACCGTCTTTAACATTGGTTTTTATATATCGCTATCAGATATAAGGAAATTTAGGAATGGCAACAGATCTTTTCTAGAACTGATATATCTTATTTATTTTAACTTTCAAAAAAAATATTTTTTCAGGTTTATTTCGGGAGAGACAGTGTGAGCAGGGGCAGGGCAGAGAGAGAGAGGGAGCCTGGCAGTGCAGAGCCTGATGTGGAACTCCATCTCATGAACCCTGAGATCATGACCTGAGCTGAGATCAAGAGTCAGATGTTAACTGACTGAGCCACTCAGGTGCCCTAAAACATTTTTTTTAATGTTTATTTATTTTGAGAGAGAGAAGAGGGAGAGGGGTGGCGAGAGGGGAGAGAGAATCCCAAGCAGTCTCCGCGCTGTCAGCTCAGAGCCCAGCACAGAGCTTGATCTCACAAACTGCGAGATCATGACCTGAGCTGAAATCAGTAGTTGGACACTTAACTGAGCCAGCCAGGCGTCCCTAGTACTAATATATTTTATAAAGAGCAAATGAGGTTTATAACTTCAGTCCTGAAGATTCATGGATAAAATTAGGAAAATAAAGTCATTAGTGTCCTTCCTAATATGTTACATGTACCACTGTGTGTGTAGATTTTGTATTATAAACTGAATTGTAAAATCTTAGCTATTTTGCTCCCAAATACTTGGAATCATGTTCACTTTGACATTTGTAAGATTACAAACTAGAGTATTTATTTCCAGATTTTGTTCCTTGAACCCTGAATTGCCTTGCAAAATTTTTGAAAGAATTCTCTCATTTTCCATTGTCCTTTGGTATATTTTAACTTTGAATAGTTAATCTAAGGTAAAGCTGTCCTATCCTTTTTCAAGCTTTTCAGATTAGGTTTTTTGTTTTGTTTTGTTTTGTTTGTCCTCCCCACCCCCCACCCCAGGCATAAGGAAAGTTAGCTACCTAGAAACATCTGTCGTTTCATGGTAGAGAATAATTTTACAGTTCTTCTGGAAAGCAATTCTTTCCTTTATAACTAGCTGTAAGTAAAGGACAAGTTTTCATTGTGAATGTGTTGACATGTCATTCGTCCTTGCCCTTCTTATTTAATTAAATTATAGTAGCTACTATTTGTGTGGATTTAAAAACACTGTTAAAATCACATTCTGAAGTTTTGACAGGAGCTCTGAGAAGTCAAAACCAGTGGGAGGTTTCTGGAGGCGGAGTTCTTGAGTAATGAATCCTCTTGCAACAAGAGAAATGAAAACATTTAAAACTTGGGTAACTTGAGGGAGAGAGAAGCAGAGTTCTCCATTTTACGTGGAACCAATGTTGGGCAGAGTGTTTGTTACCAGCCTGTCCTGTTCTTTTTCTTCATCAGTATTGCAGCTATAGGATTAGGTAGCTTGCTGGTACAGCACGATTGGGGAAAATATCATTTGACTGTAGTATTACTAGGTAGTAACAGATTTGACTGAAATGCCAGAGCAAGTGGTGGAGGATATATTGGTAGTTGGGGGCCGGGGTGGGGGGAGCTGTAGACATAGTGGTGAGTGGTTTGAGGTTTGCATACCTGCACACGGAGGAAGAAGGCGTGGTTTACTTTGAGAACTGATGTGAAGGCGGACACTACAAAGTAAATAGGAGACTATTGCGGGTCATTATAAATTGGTCTTAAAAGCATTGTTTAAATGATGAATGAACTCTCAAGTTCTTTAGGATCTGCATTATGACTTACATATCTTTTCCTCACTACCACAATTAAGTGATTATTTCTCTAAGGCCCCTACTCCAGAAAAACATGCAGTTTTGAAATCTTGAACATTTTCTAAAAACAGTAAGCCTCTGGGGTGCCTGGGTGACTCTGTAGGTAGGGAGTTGCATCTTCATTTCAGGTCATGATTTTCTGGTTCAAAGGTTGGAGCTGTGCTTCAGGCTCTGTGCTGACAGCTCAGAGCCTGGAGCTGCTTTGGATTCTGTGTCTCTGGTTCTCTCTGCCCCTCCCCCACTTACGCTCCGTCTCTCTCTCCCTCTCTCTCAAAAATATAATCATTAAAAAAAAAACAGTGAGCCCAAAATAGTGAGCCCCCTTCCTATTCTAGTAAGACTAAAGGCCGTTACACTCTTTAGACTTAAAGTGTTGCCTCTTTTTTTTTAGGCTTTCATTTTCCTGTGTTCCTGGTTTGCCCAGGAGGTTGCTCTTACTGTTTCCCCATTCTCATTTTTAAAGGTTACCTCTGCCTGTTAACTGTACGCAGAAGGTCAAGGCTTTGGAGTAGCCCCATGCCTGTGAGATGGGGTGACCAAAGTAGTGGCTTGTGGGAAGCGAGATGCTTCCTGGAGCTGGGGACACCGTGTTTTGTTTTCCTGTGACGCTGCACGACAGCTGTGGGAACCGGTAAGGGTTGGGGTCTTAGAATGACAAGCCTCCAGAGGGAACTGAATTAATGTGCAGCGTTCAAGCAGAGAAAGTTGGGAGTCAGAGTGGTTGACTCCCGGGACTCCAGGGCCCACACCCACTACTAAAGAGTTTACATTTGAACTCTTGCCAAACTCTCAACCGGCCCTGCCCCCGCAGCCCCCCAGTCTAAACTGGGAGTTTTGCATAGAGGGAAGAGCTAAGGATAAAAGAGTTTCCATTAAAAAGCCTCCCATGTTTGTTGCTTATTGCAGCTCTTGCTCCTGATGCTGTGAGCACTACACACTTCTAAGAAATTAGCGTTGCTGTGGTTTCCCTTTCAGCTTGGGAGCTGATAAGTGACCTCGCCCAGAGGGGCCCAGTGAGCCTCTTGTCAGGGTGTGTTCGCTCCGGCTGTCCTAAAAAAACACCACTGTCCAGGTTTTGTAAACGACAGACGTGTCTCTCTCAGGTTCTGGGTGCCGCAGGTCCAAGATCAAGGTGCTGGCCGACCGGGTTCCTGGTGGGGACTCTTCCTGGCTTGCAGACGGCTGCCTCCTCCCTGGCCTCACGCGGTGGAGGAAGAGAGCGACTCTCATCATGGGGTCCCAGCCTCATGACCTCACAAAGGCCCCACCTTCCGGGGCCATTATACTAGGGGATAGGGCCACACCGTATGAATATGGCGGGGAGGGGACACAGTCGGTCCATGTCAGTCTTGTGTGCAACAGACCCTGCGCTCCCATCCCCCCCTCTGCAGTGAGGTCCTTCCATTTCCCGGCCTCCTTAGTGTCGGTGGTGATCACATGACATCGTTCTGGCCAATCAGGTGCAGGGAGAGTCCAGGGGCTTCTGGGAGTGACTGCCCCAGACCGCGGGGGAGACTCTGGGAGACTTCTGAGGGCGAGGCTGACCCAGCCGCCATTCCTCTGGGAGCTGCGCGGAGCACGACAGCGAGAGCCTGGGTCCCTGACGCCGCCACCCCCCCTCCCCCCAGCGCCGAGGTGGCCCCGGGCGAGCTGACGCCAGGTCCTCGTCCACGAGTTAGAGATGAGCACCCATGGTTTCAGCTGCTTCTAGTCAGCAACGTGCCAGGTGTCCCAGAGCATCCTCACTGATGGGCACGGAGCCCCCAGAATATTGAGCCGGAAGGAGGTCGTCTTAGGAAGACCCTGTCCCCGAGACTTGGTGTACTTCTCGTCCTCCTGGTGTACCTGAGACACGGCGGTGGCTGCATGTGCTTGTCTCCTGCGCCAGCTGCAAGCTCCGGGGCCTCAGGGCCTGACGCGGGGCTCCCGCAGGAGGGACGAGCCCGGGTCGTGCTTACAACGTGTACTTTCCTTTTCCCGAAGGTCTTGGTTTAGGCGTCTTCCGTAACAAGACTGGCTAATGTTGTTGTTCGCAGAAAGCCCAGCAGGTTAGCCTGAAGAGGAGCAAGTTGGGAAACAAACTCTAATTAAAAGGACCCGGGCCGTGGAAATAGCTGCTCTCGGGGGGTCACTTAGAGCCCGACAATCCCCGAAAGAACCGGCCGGGAGACGTGCTCGGTTTTCACTGTGGAAGCAGGGATCGAATAAAAGTCAACTTACATTCTTATATAATGGGGCACTTTAACCAGAAAACACAACATTGTAACCATTGTTTTTGGCCCGGAGTTCTCTTTCCCCTCCCACCCACCCCCTTATTTTTAATGGTGAAAAATGAAATTCTCCAGACAAGCTGTATCAGTGGAAGGGTCAGCTGAGTGATCAGAACCAGAGCATGTTCTTCCATAGAAACAAATCTGTTGGATGCACAATATGGCTGAAATTTGGCAGATTGGAGATGAAGCATTTGAGATGGAAATGATCAGATTGCAGGCTGTCATTTTATCAGTAATGATGCAGACCCTGAAAAGTGATGTCGGCATATATAGGTTTGTGGGCTTTTTATTTCAGGTTCTTTCCCCGCCACCACATGTTACTGGTAACTTATTAAGACAAAAGTGTGTCGAATCCCACCAGCCCACAACCACCAGGAATAGGTATAGTCACCCCAAAGTGGGTTCGTTTAGCTTGCTGCTGCTGCAGACGGACGTGGTCCAGAATTATGTTGGGATTCTGTGGGAAAGCGGAGTCGGTTTTGGGCTCGAGCTGCGTGTTTGGAAGGCGGGATTGGGAAATGGGGCCAGACCTGGGTTGGATGTGGTCAGGAAGGAGGCACGATTCAGTGATGGGGAGTACTGACAACATTTACCTAGGAGGCAGAACATGAATGTGGACTGAGCGCTGTCACTTAGGAAAAAGCTAGGAGTCCCACCTCTTAGTGACATAAGAGGGACGTCTTGTCACTTTTCCTGGTGGCCTTGTGGGCCTGTGTTCCATTCTGAGCTTTCTTTGTGTTCCAGCAGTAGTACCAGGAACGGCTTATAAGGCTGGCCTTTGTTCCTCCAGTCGTCAGCAGGGCAGATTTTCACTTTGCCAGTAGTTTTTCAAGAACATTTTATTCTAAATCCTGACAGAAGGATGAGATGGTAAACGGGGAGTCTAGAGGGGGTGTCTGAAGTTACTGTGTGTGAGCAGTCACTGGTGGTGGTGGCTGCTTATGTTGTAGTTCAGTGCTGATAACTCAGGTTTAAAAAGGGGGGGGATGAATAGTTTTCTCCTACCTTGAGAGGGTTTATTATTTTTTTTAAATCACCACAATGAATGTGTACTTTTCTGGGATTTGGCAGGATACCAAAGGAGGTAGTTTTGGTGATGTTATTAAAGCATACTTGTAAACACACCACCTTTAAAGATGCTGTCCAGATTCCATGTTTTCATTCATAGGTCTAACAGGAGAAACCTAACAGGGGACCATGGGAAGGGGAAGGTGGGGGGAAAGAGGGAGAGGGAGGGAGGCAAATCATGAGAGACTCTTGACTCTGAAAACAAACTGAGGGCTGAAGAGGAGGGGGGAAAGGGAAAGGAGGTAGTGGTGATGGAAGAGGGCACTTGTGGGGAAGAGCACTGGGTGTTACATGGAATCCAACTTGACAATAAACTATAAATAAAAAAATAATAAAGATGCTGTCCAGTTTCTGGTCAGGAGGTAGTGTTAATGGTGGTGTTAGTGATTGTGCCAAATCAGTAGAAAATGCAGAAAATCAACTGAGAAAATGCAGTAGAGCCAGCAGAAGTGAGAGAGCCAGTGTGGAACACAAAGTGTGGACCGGTCAGGTATGGGTTCTGGCCTAGGCGTTGCCCCTTCTTTGTGAGCTTTGCCAAGCCATTTTGTTTTCTTGGGCCTCAGTTTCCTTATCTGTAGTGATGAGTAAGTTGAGTAAATGGCCTCTGTGCTCCTTTAACGTTTCTGTCAGGAAGTCCTTTTAAAGATAGTCTTCCCTTTTGAAAATGCTTGGTTGGTTAGTTGGGCCAAGTCATACATTTTATGAAATTATTATTCAGCTCTTGAAGACAGGAGTATTTGAGGGCTTTGAAAACTAGTCCAGCTGTACATTTTTTCTAGTCTGTGCAGTTTCCTTCCTCTCAGGAGTGATGAGGCCTAAATCAACCATCTTCCCAGTCCATTCCCTTTGTAGTTTCCTGAAATGAATGACTGAGGTGTTTCTTCCTTAGAAAATAATACACAATAAAAGTGCTGAGGGGGAGGCCTCTTTATTTAGAAACTTGCAGTTTGGAAATAAAATCTGGTAGCATTTCCCCCCCCAAATTTGACTTTGTGAATATCAGGTAGTGTAATATAAAAATGTGTTATGTGAGAATTTTGAAATAACACAGAAACCAGAGGAGTACAAGCAATTGATCAAAAGTTGCATAATTCCGTATGCGGTAAGCCACATGGCTTGTAAAGCGTGGTGTGGCATTGCCACGTGGCAGCTTCGTTTTAGCGGCCAGTAGAAAGGCCTTCTGTATTTAGTATCGTGGTCAGTGTTGTCTGTCGCCGGTGGGTATTGAGGGTTCTGATCATGTGGGCTGGTATTTAATGTAGAGATCTTTTTATAGCCTTCAAAGATGCCAGGCAGGTGCTCACCACAAGGTATGATAATGGTGGTGCCAGTGATGGTGTCAGAACACCTTCCCAGCTGGGGTGGGAACTTTCTGTAACAGAAGTGCTAGAACACAACGGAGAAGAAAAACCCATAGGTGAGATGCACCAGGCTATTTGCTTAAGGGAAAGAGCACAGTGCACGCTTCCAAATACAAGTTCACTCGGGGAGTGCTTCAGTCACTCTCAGGCTGGGCATTGGCACCTAGCAAGTTCTCTGGGGGTGCTGATGCATCTGATCCCTGCACTCCACTTGGACTAGCTCTTGTACACGCAGATGGGCATGCTAGAAAAGAGGGGGCATGCTGTTTTGGAACCTGATTTTTTTTCCTATTTGATAAATTGTGAATATTTCCCCTTCTACTGTGTATTCTAAAAATATGATGTTTAAGTCACATTGTATCCAGTAGATATTTAAGTACTTTCATTTTTAAGCTGATTTATTTATTTTGAGAGAGCGAGACAGAGCACACGTGCACGAGTGAGTGGGGGAGGGAGAGAGAGAGAGAGAGAGAATCCCAAGCAGGCTCTGAGCCCCATGAGGGAGTTTAATTTCACAAACTGAGAGATCAGGACCTGAGCTGAAATCAAGAGTCAGACGCTTGACCAACCAAGGCAACCCAGATGGTTTCAATTTTGTTTTTGCTATCGTAGATAAATATTCTTATACATACATTCTTGTCTGTGTCTCTGATTATCATCCTAGAGTAAATTCCTAGAAGTGAAATTATCGGGTTCCAGGGTGTGTGTGTTAAAGCCTTTTGCCACAGATTGCCAACAAATTCTTGAGAAAGGAAGTTGCACAAATTTATCTTCTTGCAAATGGTCTGTGCGAGTAGATACTGGTTTTCTAAATGTAGGGGAGTGAGGAGAAAAAACATAATAACTTTATAAAACTTAGAGGTATTTGGGATTTGGGGGGGATAAGCAAGAAGAATGTGGATTTGTAGAGAAGACAAAGACGGGTTAGGAGACACTAGGTGGGGAACGTGAATTGTGGCCTGATTCCCTGGTTGTTTTTAGGAGTCAGACTTGAATTTATTCAATCATGGTGCAATACATACTTGATAGAGGAGACTTTCTGCAAAGAGGAATAGTTTTTCATTCTTTTTTATCCTATGTGGTATAGGTGTGTTTCTTCACTGTGATATTTCAGAGCCCCCCCACCCCACCGCCCCGGATTTGGAGTTTTGCTCTAGTAAAGTCTGGCGCTCACCTCATTCCTCTGTGGACCTCTCTAGCCCTGGGCCAGGCAGTTGAGACTCTTTCAGGGGCACTTGGGGGGAAAGTGGCTGCATCTGGGGAAATTCAGTATCACTAGCAGAAAACCTACTCACTGTAGATTTCATTTGGAGAAGTCCATGGGTCTTCGGAACAGCGGTGAGTCAGTGTGGAGGCCAAGGTGGAGAACATGAGGAGTATCACGGGAGCAGCTTTCCCCATGCCCGTCTGGCTCTAATGATGGGGCCAACCTCTGCAGCCCTGGGCTATGAGGTCCTGTGGTTTAGATCAGCAGATAAGCCAAACTCTTCTGTATTATCAGAATGTTAGAACTAGTAAGAGATCTCAAGGGTCATCTGGTCCAACCTTCTCTTTTTACAGATAAGGAAGTTAAATAATTTATTATTTTCAATTAAACTTCACCTCATAAGTATTTAAAATCAGATAGTCAACCTTGAAACGGAATTGGCTGGTTATTCTTACCTTGTTCTGGAAGATGTAAGTTGAAGTGGCCGAATGGCAGACAGTAAAGCAGATGGCAGGGTGGCGGATGGTGACTGAGGTCCTGTTGCTCAGCCCCAGGACACCGAACTGGTTTAAAGTCAAGCCTGCACTGCCCCTGAGTCAGGGAGCTTCACTTGGGCCTCTCTTTAGATCTGTACAGTCCTGTATGGTCCCCGAGGGCTTCAAAGTAACTTTGGCCGTAGGGTAGCTCTCTTCTTGTACCAGTTCCATGTTTTCCAGAATTTACACATACTGGTTTTCTTTGTGTTGTTCAGAAAAGTGGTTTTCTTTTTTCCCTTTTAGTAAACACATGTGTCAAATGCTTCTTTTTAACAACAACAGCTGCTCTGAACACAAGCTGTGCCTTCTACCACTGGGTGACACTGTTAGACCACAGAGGAGTCTTCTCTGGTAAAAGCAGGGTCCTTGAACTTCAGATCTCGAGCTGCTTTATGTAGGAGAGAGAGAAGCTCTGAGTCACTTAATGGTCATGTATCAAATGTTGTTTGATAAGTGTAATTTATTGGTCTAAGGCAATTTTAAGGCCAATGACTTTAAGGTAATCCATTATTAAAGAAATCTGTTAATTAGACAGGATTTCAGTTGCTTAGAGGTTTGTGCAGATTAATGGCTGCATATTAATGAAGTTCTCATTGCTTTTTGGGAATGTTTATGCAGGCCGATGTATTAATATTTATTTCTCACCAGACAACAACTTGAGTTATTTTTCTGTGGCACAAGTCTCATTGCTTACACACAGCATATGAGGTCATGGGCTTTT
The DNA here is from genome assembly GCF_006229205.1 of Suricata suricatta. Taxonomy (NCBI): domain Eukaryota; kingdom Metazoa; phylum Chordata; class Mammalia; order Carnivora; family Herpestidae; genus Suricata; species Suricata suricatta. The sequence goes on from NC_043709.1 coordinate 124,733,449, forward strand.
AGTGAGCATTTTACTGGGTCATCTTGTTCAAGAGGGAGCATAATCTGGTGGGTTAGAAAAATGGACATTTGGTTCCCTGTACTGATCTGTATCCAGAGAAGAAGAGACTTCACTCTGACTCATTCTGTGCTCCTTCAAAATCAAATAAGGACAGAGAATTTGTTTGAAGTAAGAGTTGACCTCCCTCCATCTCTGTTTTCCCAGACCCTTTTGTAAATCCGAGCTCTGTACTTGCTGCATAGCCCCTGGCCAATTTTAGTTGAATATATGGAAAGCACATTGAGATGTTCTGGAGATGATAAATAAGTAGAAGTCAGGCTTCCCCTTTGTGAGCTTAATGTGAGTAGAAAGAAAACTTCAAATATAGTTTTAATGGAAGAACCTCAGAGAAGCATTAACAATGTCCTCTTGGGCCAAAGGGGAGGGAATCCTCATGAGCAGTCAGGAAAAGCTTCGGGAAAGGAGTTAGTTAATTTGGACACTCTAACCCTTTGGTGTTTGCCCCTGCTATTCAGTCCATTCTTACAGAGTGGCCATGGGTGACACAGGTATGGCGCTGGGCACGCAGGAGGGAGTAAAGTATGGTCCGCAGCCAGAGTCACAAGGAATCAGTGGCCTCAGCTTTCTGCTGGTTCTTCTGCATCATGCAGTCCAGTCCCTGTGTGTATGTGTCGGACTCTTCTTCCTGTGGCTTATGTGTCAGGCACTGTGCTAGAGCTGCGGGGATGATTTAAGTCCGTCAGAGGTCTCTTCCCTGCTGAAGAAACGCTCATCTGTTGTTGAAGGAGACAACATGAAAATAGAGGAAAAATTAATGCATGGTAAGTGTCAAATTCATGGGTTAAGGGGGACAGCGAGCAGAATTGCCCGCCTCAGTGCGGACGAGGGCTCCTGAGAAGTGACTGGGGAGATTCTTGCCGAGGTGAGCTTCGAGCTGGGTCTTTGCAAGGACTTTTCATTGGCCTTGGCGGGGGAATTCTGCCTGAGAGGAAATGAGGAACAGAGGTGGAGATGGGAATGTGTGTGGGTTTTGTGTGGACTGGTTTGCCAGAGTAGAGGGTTTGTGTTGGGGAGGAGCCTCCAGTTTGCAAGGGTGGTTGAGGACCAGGTTGTAGGGAACCTTGGGAACTAGGCAGAAAGTTAAGACTTTATCCTGATGCGGCAGTGATACATGGCCCGGCGGTTCTTGATCTGATGAAATAGTGCATTGGACTTGGCTGGGGTGCAGCTGGGTTAGTGGGAAGGGTGAGGGGAGGGTGGAGGCCGGTGAGGAGCCAGCCGCTTCATTCGGAGACACAGGGCGGAAAGCGAGGACTAGGACCCGAGCAATGGCGGTGGGTCGTGGTCTCAAAGACATTATGAGGAAAAAATGCTGGCTGGTTGGGTACGTATCAAGGCTGAGGGACGGGATATTTCAGAGTTGATGTTGGTTGGAAAGCTGGCTGGCCTACAGCGAAGTTAGGAATTTAAGGGACGGCCACAGGGTTATTTCTGACAATGGGAGACTGGTGTGTGTGGTGTCCTCTCTGTTTCTATTGAAAAGCAAAAATTTCAACTCCGATTTGCTGGGTATGATTTTCCACCAGAATATAAGGGGTCCGCTCTGTCTGGCTTAGTGTTATATCCTTATGTGCTCCCCAGGGGCCACTCATTCAACCAGGCAAACTTGAAACCTGTTGCTTCAGAGGTGAAGTTGGAATTTCTGCCCTGGAGCTTGGGAGAAGGGAGCAGCCTTCCATACCTTTAGCAATGGCTCATAGAGCAGAAAGGCCTAGGGAATGTGGGGTCACCAGGGCTAGGGACCCATTGCTAGAGAATGATGGGCACTGAAAGAGCAGGGCGGAAGAGGGCACTTGGGCAGGCAGGGAGAGCCGGGGAGGGTTGCCCAAGGGGCTGGCTTTCACATCGAGGAGGGAGATGGACAACAGCTTTGAATTCCGGGGAGCAGCTGAGGACAACCGTGTACGTGGGCTGCTGTGCAAATGTGGACATACCGCACAGGATTTGTTTTCTGTGATCTGCTCATGATCCACTGGTGGCTTTTTGTCGGTGGCTGCCTCACAGATCACTGTCCTTGTGGACAGACCTGGGGGCTGGAGCACAGGACCTCTTGCCTGGCAGAACATCTGACCCACCCTATGGCGTAGTCCACACTGTTGATAGCAGCCAATAAGGAGGCCCACTTTCTCGGTTGAAACATCTCTGGCTGGAAACTCGACTCTCACCATTTTCTTGTACTTCTTCAGTTGAGAAACCATTCTGTGCTATTGGGCTTCAGATAGGACTCAGTAGGCTGGGACATGCAGAGCCCGGAAGCTTGGCAGGCAGTGACACGCTCTGTGGTGTGGGCTGCCGTCATGCAGCTGTGCTGCGTGTCACTGCCCGTGACAGCGATGCCAGTCACCTGGCTGCCACTCTCTTTTCTCTCAGATGAGTGCTGCTGTTGACCAGGGCTGCAGAACATTTCTCCCTCCCCGCGTTCACCACTACTCACAGAATTAGGGTCGTACTGCAGGCCAGCAGGGAATTCTAGAATCTGCCCTCAAGGTGGAGGCAGAGATTGTGCAGAATGCAAGACTCACCTGAAGGACCACGAGAGATTACGCAAATTGTGAACATAAGTAAGGTTGTCTTGATGTTTGAAGACTTAAACTGTATATCGGGCCAGACTAGGATATGTTGTGTTTTTGTAGATCCCTTACATTCATAGAATCGCTCAATGCTCAGAATAGTTATTTGCAACAGATTTCTGAGAAGTCAGAGAGAAATGGCTAGCCAATTCTGCAGATGAGAAGACTGAAGCATAGAGATTGGGAAATTATTAAGATTTTCAAGGCATTGGCAGGCTCAGGCTGCAGGCTCCCCTCGGTGCTTTGGCCTTGTTTTTCAGGGATTTTCACCTCCTCCATTCTCCCCCCATCCCATATCCTCTCTGTCACCTGAGATCAAAACCAAGAAGATGAGCAGAGGCCAAGATTGGGTTTATTCATAAACTTTGTCTCAGCCAGTGTACTTGTAGCATATGGCCATCCATTTTTACTTCAATAGAATAGTAGTTAATGGAGAGGTAGATTAATGAATTAATTTGTTGGAACTATTTAGCTGTCTAATTTATTGACCACCTAGCCACAGGGGCAGGTACTGTGTATGGTGGATGTTTTCCAGAAGTTTTCTTTTAATGTTTGCAAGTACTCTGCAAATGTATGGTGAGCTCTGATTTACCGTTGAGAAAATCAGGACCCTGGTTAAGTACCAAAATCATGTCACCGTGGTGCAACCAGCATTCTAATCCAGGGTGGGTGGCCTTCAAGCCTGGTCGTCTTTTCCATTATACTCTATTACTTCTTATGGACTGAACAAGGTTTAAAATGGATGAAATAAAAAATTCTGATAACGTAGTAGCAACCAAATAGTCTTGAGATAGTAATTTTAATAGCTATTTAATATGGACCATATTTAATGTGGTGTGCTGGACATACAGAGAAGGGCAGAGGCCGAAAAGGTGTACTGAGTGGTGCGTTTCCTGAGCGAGCAAACTAACCACCACCTGTATGAGGAAACAGAACGCTGCCAGCGCTCCAGAAGTCGAACCCCTTCCACTCCCAGCCCACTCCCAGCATACCCTTTATCCTGACATCTAACACCACAGATGGGTCTCACCCGTTTCTGGACATGACGTGCGTGGAATCGTCCAGTATGGACTCTTGTGTCTGCCTTCTTTGGCTCGGAGTTACATTTGTGAGATTCAGCCTTGCAGTTGTCGGCCGCTCATTCCCACTTCTGCGTTGTATTCCAGCGCATCGGCGCACCCCGTCTGTTTATCCGTCCTCCTGATAACGGACATTTGGATCACTTCCTGTGCAGAGCTGTTAAGTATAACACTGCTGTGAATGTTCCTCGAAAAACCTTCATGTTGGAAAGAAAATGTGTCTTTGCTGACTTCTATCCTCACTTTCATGTGATCTGCAAATGTTTTCTGTTCGGGCTTATATAGATAGGATGTTAGAAGACTTCTAAAATCTTCTCAAGTGGTAGAGAAAATCATCCTGTGAAAATCGAAACTTAATTCTTCCTTCTCATTATCCCAAATCAGAAGAATGGGTGCTCAAAGAGCATCCCTTCGGAATCAGGCAGACCCAAGTTCAAATCCTAGTCCTGTCCTTTAGTAACTGTGTGACCCCCTGCAGGAATAACAATGTTATTATTACTAATTGTGGTTTATTGCCAGTGACGACACTAATAACAGATGACATCTGCTGAAGGCTTATGGCTTCTAGTCACTGTATTTGGTATACATTTCTCACTTACCCTTCCTAACAACCCTATGAGATAATCTGCCATTTTTATTTTTTATTTTTCCTCCTTCTTTAACTGGTGAAGTAACTTGCCCAAAGACACAGTAAATGAGAAATCTAGAATTCAGACCCAGTCAGTGTGTTCTGGAGCCCATGTTCTTGATGCTGTCTGAGCTTCCTTTGTAGCTGTAGGGAACAGTAACTCCTACCTCCTGGGGCTCATGAAGGAGTAAATGATGGGGAGAAGCTTACACTTTCTACCGCAGATACGCAGGGACTCCAAAGTGGATTTCTTTCGCAGCATCTCTCTGCACCTGTAGCAGGGTTGAGGGTCAGGGTGAGCCTCCTTGCTCTCTGGGTTAGGGAAATGGACACCTCGTTATCTGTGGAGCTGTCGCCACCTTCTGGTTGGTCTCCCCTCACCAGACCGGCTTAGCTTTGATGATGGCCTGTGTTCTGTCTTCCCCATATTTCTTGCCTCCTTTCCCATGTTCTAAATATAAGATATGTGCCTTTTTTATAAAAATACATTTTTAGGGCCTGAAAAAACTGATGAGAAAACGAGTTTGGTATTTTCCCAAGGGCGTCACCATTTGGCATTTGTCCAGCAGCGTATCTGCAGCCAGTTTACTGAGAGTTTGGAGTGGCGTCAGTCGCAGAGCCGGGCAGAGGTGAAAAAGTGACATTTCTCTGTGCTGACCGCTCTGGTTAGGCGCCATTTCTAAGCCTTAGTTTAGGTTTGTGCCCACAAAGGCTCCTTGGCTCTTGTCTCATGCCTTTGGGTACCAGATGATGTCACTGCCCTTGGTGAATTTGTGGGTTCGCCCAGGCAAGTCAGGGGCTTCTCAGTGAAACCCTTGGCTGTTGGGGAACAATTCTTGTCTTAACTCCCTCTCAGCTTCCTGCTCACAGCCTGCCTCCCTCCTGCGGTTTTTGGGTGCCTAGGGCGGGCTTCGCATTGTCAGCCGCCCTGCCCTACGCCTGGGGTTGGCCTGCCTGCAGTCTTCAGTGATTAGGCTCTTTCAGAGTATTGTCGGAATTGCTACAATCTCTTAGAGCCTGGGAAACTATTGCTCCTCAAGAATGCTTTGGAATTCCTGTCAACTTGCTGGAGGTGGTTGTAGCAATTCACGAGTTTAATTGTTCCCTTTGAGTGTTCACAGGACATCTGTAGGCTGCAGTACACCTGCATACATTGCCGTGTTTCAGGTATTGTTTTTAATGGCTTCAATTGTTAGTGCTTCTAGGTAGAATTTGATTTTAAATATTAAGGTAAATATGAAATTTAGCATGATCTCTAAATGTGTATGTGTTTTTTTTTTTTTTAACATTTATTTCTGAGAAACAGAGCATGAGTGGAGGTGGGGCAGAGAGAGAGGGAGATGCAGAATCCAAAGCAGGCTCCAGGCTCTGAGTTGTCAGCACAGAGCCCGATGCAGGGCTTGAACTCATGAGCCGTGAGATGATGACCTGAGCCAAAGTCAGATGCTTAACTGACTGAGCCACCCAGGCGCCCCTTAATGCGGTTTTCAAATGTCATGGGATTAGGTTTAAAATTTTATTTTTCTGTTGTAGGAATATGCAGATAAAACTACTAACACCAAAAACGGTATGATGAGAAAATTCAGATGCAATAAATCTTTTTTATTAATCCACTTGTGACATATTTCTGTGGGAATGGTCATTTACCTCTGGAAAGGACTCAACACAATGCCTGGGAATAGGCAGCAAGCGGGCCCAGGATGAACCTTTTTGATCTGAAAAACAAAGCAAGGACTCCAAATCCATCTCTAATATTGGGATTTTTTGTCCGCTGGGATAGTAGAGTTTAATAATGACTTCTGTTTGTGGATTTCCAGAAATTAAAGCAGAATTCCCATCAGGTAGTGCTTTTCAGTGCACTCTGTTTGGGCTTGTGGCCTTGGGGGTCTTCCGGGTTCTCCTGGAATGCCTTCGGGTACCAGATGGTGTCACTGTCTCCTCTTGGTCCAAGGCAGAGTTTTTAGGTTTGCTTTCAAGTCTCTAAGATGTATTTAATATTAGTGTCAGTCTAAGATGCAGTTCTGTGTTGCTCAGCGGTTAAGGTATTTCAGTGCCGCCTTTGTCTCAGAGTGGCATAAAAGGACCTCACTTGTTGGACCTATTTCTTGCTCTGCCCTGCACTCTGTCTGAGCCATTCAAAGCTCCATGTAGCACCTTGAAAGCAGGGTAGACCTTTTTATACTTTTCAGAAAGTTCTTCTTCTTCTTCTTTTTTAATGTTTATTTTTGAGAGAGAGGGTGCAAGGAGAGAAGAGGCAGAGAGAGAGAGGGAGACACGGAATATGAAGCAGGCTGCAGGCTCCAGGCTCTGTGCTGTCAGCCCAGAACCCAATGCGGGGCTCAGACTCACAAATTGGGAGATTATGACCCAAGCCAAAGTCAGATGCCCAACCACTGAGCCACCCAGGCACCCCTTTTTAGAAGGTTCTTAATGTTTGTAGCATGAATGGGTGTTTGTAACATGAATAGGTCTTAGAACCACTGGGTGTTTTCAGTGAGAAAGGCTGTGGGTCATTTAGTTGAACTCCTATGTTTCTAAAGAAACCCAGGGCTAGAGAGTGAAGTTTTGTATGTAAGGTTTCCCAGACCTCTACATAAACTCTGTAGTGGTGTTGGTCACATAGTTTATCTAATAATAGCTTCTATTTATTGAATTTCCATAGACATGCCAGAGATTGTATGGAGTACTTAAATCTATACATCAGCCAGTTTTTATTACATTCAGTTTTACAGAGGGGAGAACGGAGGGTCAGGAAAGTTAAGTTTTATCCAGGATCTCGAGCCAGTTTCATTTCTCCTACCCTGAGCCAACACTAGTTTTCCTTTACTGAATTGAAAAAAAGAAATACAAGTCAGTTTATTTTATTTGATCAGGGGAGTATCACAAAAATATTTTCGTGTTATTCTTCATGATTGTTTCATGTAGTTAATATCATCTGTGTATAAAGTACTTTTCCTTCCAGACAGTTCGGTCTCATCCTTTCTGTCAGGCTTCAGGATTACCTGACGCTCAGGGAGGAAACCCCGACCTCCCAAACCGCTTTCCGAACTGCACACACTTCTTGTTAGGACTTCGGACAGCTCAGTGGCTCCCTCTACTGGTAGTTACTTGAGTACTACTTATTGACCCTGTCCAGGGAGTGAGGAATGTGAACGTAGTAGACCAGACGCAGTCTTTGCAGCAAAGAAATGATGATTTACGTACACACTACTGTAAAAAAGGTGGGGATCGGTGTCTATTAGGGAAAGAGAGCAAAGGAAATTCCTGTGGGGTTGAGAAGTCCGAGAATTCAATCACAGCTGGCGAATTAGGAGAGGTGGCTTGAAGATGTGACATTCATCTGGATCTGAAGGGATGAGTGAAAGTGACTTCAGGGCTAGGTACCTGAAGAGCACCAGCATCTCTGCTGGAGCAAATGGTGCTGGCAGAGGCGCGCCGGGCAGGAAGGCAGGGGAACGTAAACATTTGGGGAGCAGTAAGTGTTCCTTTCAGTTAAAAAACTTTTCTTTAAGTTTATTTATTTTGAGAGAGTCAATAAGCAAAGGAGGGGCAGAGACAGAGGGAGAGAATCCCAAGCAGGCTCTGTGCTGTGAGCACAAAGCCCAATGCGGGGCTTGACCTCACAAAGCATGAGATCATGACCTGAGCTGGAATTGAGCGTGTCACTTAACCAACTGAGCCACCCAGCAGCCCCTATTTCAGTTTAACTGGAGGATGGGATCTGTGAAATGAAAGCGTTCCTTTAGGATCCGAATGACAATTTCCATCACCATTGCTTAGTAGCGATGAGGAAGATGGTTGACAGGCGGGAGAAAGTTGAATAAGAAGGTAATTTACATTCCATATGTTGGTCTTGGCTCGAGGGTAGAAAGTCACTGAGAAGTGGCCAGAATGCAGACCCAGATCCTTCTGTAGCCACCACCACCGCCATGAGTACCAGAGATTCACAGAGGTCGCGCCCTGCCGGTTCACCCCCAGGGCTCACCCTGCTAGGTGACCTTTTCCCAGACCCTGGTGTGTTCTACTCCGTGAGGGGCCACAAGGACTCCTTTAGCCTGGTCCACAGGCAGGGCCCAGGCCACACTTGACTCAGGTTAAGGCGCCTCCGTGTCCCCTGTCGTGGCCCCCGTTGTGCAAAAGGGCAAACCAGGGAGAAAGAGTTGAAGGGAAAGTCTGCACCTTCGTGTGCAGCACAGTGTCTGCCTCAGTCCAGTCGGGGACAGGCCGAGGCCCACCTTACCGCCCTGCTCCCCTGGGAGAAGCAGCATTTCCTGGATACCAAAGCTAGAGAGGAATCAGAAGAAAATTCCAAGCTAGGGCTCGTTTCTTAGATTTGGACCCAGAGCCTTTTGCATTCTGCACACTGAAAGCTCTGCCTCCATTGTGGCACCGAGGCCCGAGGTGTGGCTGTACCCCGGCGCTGACATCCAGGAGGGGCTGGGAGTGAGCACCCTCTTTGCCTCTGCTTGCAGGAATAGTGGGAACGGAGGGTCGGGGGGAGGGGGGGAGGGAGGGGGGCCAGGCGAGAGGCTGTGGGGTCCGATCAGTGAGGCAAAGGACAGAGTCAGCCAGCGTTTGAGCACCGACGGCCTTCGCCGTCTTACTGTCACCGCTTAAACATCTGTCCAGCTGCCGTCTTACTGTCACCGCTTAGACGTCTGTCCAGCTGCCGTCTTATTGTCACCGCTTAGACATCTGTCCAGCTGCCGTCTTACTGTCACCGCTTGGACATCTGTCCAGCTGCTACATCAAGCTCTGCACGTCCAGCTCCACTCGCAGACTCCCTGCACGACAGCGCTGACCTTGTAGCTCAGGCCAGGCGCCTTGGAGGCCCCCGCGATTCTCCCGTGCCTCTCCCGCCTCCCGTCCAGTCCTTCAGGACTCCCCAGAGGCTTTCCAGTCAGCGCCTGTCCTGACCCTTCTGACCTCCCACCTGCACTGCAGCCGTCCTGGTCTAACCCATGTGTCACCCGCGTCACTGTTCCTGCCCAGTTCTTTCCCTGCCTGCTGCTGCTGTTTTAAACTCAGTAACTGCAGTGGTCTTTTAAAACCGTAAGAGACTCTTACATACAGAGAACAAACTGAGGGGTGATTGGGGTAGGGGAGAGGGTGACAGGGTGATGGGCATTGAGGAGGGCACTTGGGATGAGCACTGGGTGTATGTAAGCGATGAACCACGGGAATCTACCCCCAATACCAAGAGCACACTGTACACACTGTATGTTAGCCAATTTGATAATAAATTATATTTCAAGAAATAATTATAGATGGCAAAAAAGTAAAATCAAGATTAAAAAAAATAGGAATGAGGTCTGGTCACTTCTCTGCTAGAAGCCCTGAACAGCTTTTCCACTGTCTCCAGAGAACAGGCCACGAGTCCTTATGGTGGCCCTTAAATTCCTTGTGACGCCTCACCCCTCCCCGCCTGCGTCACCGACACTCACTCCTCCATCCCTGCTGGTTTCCTTGATGCTCCTCATACCCACCCCCCCCAACCAGGCACATTCCTGCTTTGTGGCCTTTGTAGGAGCTCTTCCCTCTGTCCCTTCTTCCCCGTGTCCACAGGGCTCCCCTTCCCCTAGGTGATACTGACCTGAGGAGACTGTCACCTGTTTTGATTCAGTGTCATGGAGAGTATCCATGTTTTAGATCAGAGAAACAGAGCCTTTTATAGATCCTGTTACTTTATCTACTCATTAACAAGAACGGAACTGCTCTTGGCTTTTGAAGACCTCCGGGGCCACACAGAGGTGTGTGTGGGACGTTTCACATTTCAACCGAAGAGCACGCTCTGGTGTGGGCAGCGTATTGAAGCCAGGCTGGCCGCGACGGGCTCCTTGACTCGCCGGTGCCAGGTTTGTAATCCTCCAGTCAGTGCAGGGTGTGGGCATTCTGACCTAAGGGATCTGTGCCTGCAGTGTTCAAGGAATATTTGGTGTAAACTGTTAGTACGTCTCCATGTTCAGTAATTCTGAGCCTCAGTTATGCCGTTAAACGTAAACTATCTACACGAATGCATCCACAGTCTTCATACTTTAGTTGACTTATTTATTCTTTGGATTTTAACCTCTTCATTTTGATATTAATCTTAAAAAGATTTTGCTATAAAAATAGCAAATTTGGTAGAACACGTTTTGAGACCAGAGACCTCATTTTAGTTTGAGCTTCCCATTACTAGTGATATTAGTATAGACAAGTTATTTACTTTTTGCTTCCCCACTTTATTGTTTGCAAAGTGAAGATTCTAGTTCTCTGCTCATTGGGTTGTTGCCAGGCGCACACGTGGTCTTTTCCCCTTGGGTGTGGACGAGCACAACAGTGGCTTGGGATAGTTCAGGGTTCGGAAAGCCTCTTCATGACCGCGAGAGCAGAACTTCTGCTTGTAACTGACTGCCAGTGGACCCAGTTTTAAAATTTCTCGTTAAAAACACATCTTTATCCTTTTCCACTGCTTGCCCCCTCACCCCTGCGCCCAGAGTCCATGGAGACAACGCCGTGGGTTCTCTCCTCCCTTCGTCCTGCCTGCTGTGTGTATATACACACACTCTGACTTCAAGCTTGCTCGGCAGGTTGATGTCATGGGCAGAAATAAAGACGAAACTTGTCTTCTGTCGAGGAGCTTGCTCCTGGAAGACCTCTCCACTCTTTCAGTTCAGACCAGATTTGATTTTAGTTCAGCATTTATTCAGCTTCTGCCATGTGCCAGGTGCTTTGCTGGACTCGGGGATTCAGAACTGTAAAAGAAGTGGTTCTGGCTCCGGGGGAAGAGGCAGAAACCCACGGCTCCTCCGTGTTGCATTTCACTGCGGAAGCACATCTGCACCACTGCTGGGCCCTGAGGGCGCCGGGGGGTGGGGGGCGGGGGGGGGGGGGGCCGGGGATGGTTCTCTCAGTGTCCCTGGAGAGGTGGGGGCAGGTGGCCATACTGGGGGTGAGCCCCTGCACGTGCAGCTCTTCCCCCCCAACCTTGGCCTGTTCTGTGGTCACTGTTGCATCTTGGGACATCCAACTGGCCAGAGAATTAGTCAGCATGTTCTCTGGACTTTCAGGGGAAGGCCCAGCATCAAATACTGCACTGTAGTGAGGCGCTGCATCTCATTTTTGGTTTGAAAAATAAAGTCATCATATAAGGGCAGGAAGCATAAAATGGCATGTTAATTATCTGGAAATATTGGCCAGATTTGTACTGGGGGCAGGGGAGCAGGATTGAGGTCAGCACCAAAGTGCCTAGGGGTCTACAGCGATTGAGTGCCTGCCAGATAGACCCGAGGCAGCTTCCAGTGAGCTGCTCAGCTGGCCTGCCCCCCCCCCATTCTTGCCTTCACCGAGTTTGTTCTTCCACCTCATTAAATATCACGAATGTTCGTGGAGTGCCCACTATGTGTCACACACTGCCCCCACCTAGCCACAGGGATGTCGGTGGGGGGGCCTATGCCCTGAGCATCTCTTACTGGGGAGGAAACACCCCTTGAATGGTAGAATGTACGGCTAGACTTGAACACAGGGTTGGGGGTGGGGGAGGGGAGGGATCGTCCTCTGTCCTTGCACTTTACGGATCAGGAGGTGGATCCCAGCAAGGCTGTGTGACCCTGCCCAGGCATTCCGCGGAGTTTCCGCCTGCCCTCCTCGCTGAGACCCTGCACAGACACGTTCTTGCTGCAGAGGATTCTCCCTGTCTTTCCTTCCTTCTTCCCTTCCTTCCTGGCACTGTTGTAGGGCAGCCGGAGGGGGGTGGGTAAGACAAAATCCTCAGGAGCATTTGCTTTTGAGAGCTATTGACCAAGAAGCAGACTCTGCAGGACCGCCAGCAGGGCAGAGGTGGGGGCCAGTAGAGAGAGGTCAGACCTCTCCTGGAAGGTGACATGTGAGAAGGGAGCGGAGACTGGGAGCTGGGTGCTCACGTAAGGGGAGAGGAGACCCCGGCCAGTGGCAATGGCAGGGACAGTGCTCTGCGTTCCAGAAGCCTCGAAGCCTTGATGGGTGTCAGGGGCCGCAGACTGCCTGGTATGCATTCATTTCAGGTCGGGGAGGGGGGGCGCTGAAAGAAGCAACGAAGGACCCTGGTCTGCTGTCCCAGTACTTGCTATGGGGTTAAGCTGGTCTTTAGACATGTTGGCAGGAAGCATCCTGTGTGACCTGAAACTCAAAGTATGAGCAGTAGTGACCAGAATCAGGTCGGGGGTCCCCTTTGCATTAGTCACCCCAAAAGCCATGGCCATTGTTGTGGCTCTTGTGCTCTGCCTGCTGCTTTCATGAAGACTCAGAGGAGGTTTCCGTGAAGCTGCAAAGTGGGTCTGGGGTGGGGGTGGTGGCACGTGTCAGCAGGAAAGACCAGAGACCACGTCACCTTTCTCTTTCAGACAGCCCGTCTGAGGACCCTGACCTCAAGGACGTCTGTCTCATTCCAAGGAACATCATGGCTGAGCCAGACTACATGGAAGATGACAATCCGGAACTAATTCGGCCTCAGAAGCTAGTCAATCCTGTCAAAACATCCCGCAACCATCAGGATCTTCACAGGGAACTTCTCATGAATCAAAAAAGGTACAGTGGCTTCTTGTGCAGTTTGCCTCTGTGGACTTCGGCCTCAGAGATGGTTTCCTTTCCTTTCCTGATGGTATTTAAGGCTGCCTTGTTCCTTCTAGTGTCCTTGAGTCCCCCCCCCCCCGTAAAGTCATGTCCACACGTGTGACTCCGCATTCTGCAGAACTGTGTCCCCTTCGAAAATAGACACCTGCTTTAGAATTTGGATGTGAGGGGATTGATTTAAGGATAAAAGAGAGTATTGTAAGTTGAAGAGGAATATTATTTCCTAGATTTCTTAGATTTGTGAAAATTCTGAATTTGCCCGTTACATATGGGGAAGTGTGGGAATCAGATGTAAGTAGTGCGTGCTTTAGCCTTTGTGAGTGGTAGGGAGAAGACTCTAGAACCACCTCAATCTAATAATAGACAGGAAATCGTTCTTTTTTCTTTTAAGTAACATTTTAAATGATTACTATCTTCATTTTTATTTATTTATTTATTTTTGGAGAGGAGAAAACATTTACTTTTTATCTTCTTTGTAGACAGTGTGCTCCGTGAATGCTGTTAAAACTTTGGATGTTGGGTTGGTGTGGTCTGCTTTTTAAGTGATTCTGGGCAGGGCCAGTTGACCAGGAGGGCTGAAGATACACAATCGCTTTTATTTATTAGAACACGAGATTCCTTACTTTATTTAAAAGCATCAAGCTTCCTTTAGAGCTCTTCTCGGATCTTCTGAATGAAACTGTTGGTCTTAATTGTGGGACCACACGGCTGTCCGTTGCCCCGCTCTTCCTCGGCCCGTTAGCTCCCCACTAGACTGAAGGACAGATAGGCCACGCTAAGCAACAGGGTCGTGCTTTAGCAGGAAGGCCTGATTTAAAAATCAAAAAATGTGAAGAGATGATAGGGGTTGTTCTCCTTCTCTAGTGCACCCCTTCCAGAATTCTTAACTCCTGTTTAGGAATTCACTATAAATCCACCCTTTCTCCAGACTGGGAATAGAAACCCCCCCCCCCCCACCATCGCATTACCCGCGTGCACCAGTATGCTCTTAGATCCATGCTGGTTAAACTGAATGCAAGGTCGATCCCTTCTGAATAAGTGCTTAGTTTCTAGCCATCTTTGTCACTAAAAGAAAAAACATATAGAATTGACATCATGCCCAAAGCAAAACAGAATTATGTAGGTTCTTACATAGACCACAGAGTTTGAAGGCAGTCTTATCTGGGAAATGATGCCTGCATCTTGGGAGAAAGATCAAAAGGTTATTGTGCTCCAAAGAGTTAGCAGTCACCACTAACTGGTTTGCTGATTGTACTTCTTGGACCTCAGTTCCCTTATCTGTGAAGTGGGAGTAGGGTTGATCTCTAGTAAGAGACATTCTGGCCCAAACTGTTTTTGTTTTATGTGGTTTTGTTTTGTTCTTCTGTTATATCTGTGAAAAGGCTCCAAGTCAGGAGAGAGGCAAAGGTAAAGCCAAAATTGACAGAATTGTTCTCTGAATAATAGCCTACAAATTATTCCACACAAAAGTACCTAGCACCCTGGGTTATATCTAAAACATATAAGTTTGTACAGTCAAATCTGGTGCCAAATTTTCTGGAATAGGCACTTTCTAGAAAATTCTAGGCACTTTCTGACTTTCTTTGACCCATGATTTCTTTTCCTTGTGTACACAGCTGACTCTTTAGCCGGGCCCGGGAGAATGCTGGTGTTCGGTCAGGTACCATGGTGTTGAGAGGATGTTGCTCTGAGATTAGAGTGAAATCACCTAAATCCTGGTTTGCCATTTAACTTGACCTGCCTTTATGACCTTGGACAAGGCCCTCCTTCCTGAGATAGGTTTCTTCATCTATAAAATGGGGGATAAAAATATCCTTCTTATAAAAATTAAATAGAGGATGGGGCGCCTGGATGGCCCAGTTGGTTGAGTGTCCGACTTTGTCATGATTTCAGCTCATGGTTTGTGAGTTCAAGTTCTGCATCGGGCTCTGTGCTTACAGGTCAGAGCCTGGAGCCTGCTTGGGTTCCTGTGTCTCCCTCTCTCTCTGCCCCTCCACCACTCGTGCTCTCTCTCTCTCTCTCTCTCTTTCAAAAATAAATAAAAACATTTAATTAAAAAATGAAATCGGGCCACCTGGGTGGTTCAGTTGGTTAAGCGTCCGACTCTTGATCTTAGCTTAGGTCTTGATCTTAGGATTGTGAGTTGAAGCTCCAGGTTGGTCTCTGTGGTTGGCATGGAGCCTAGTTAAAAAAAACAACAGGTCTGAATACCTGTTAAAATGACTGGCACATAATAAATGCTCACCTCGAGGCGCCTGTGTGGCTCAGTTTGTTGAGCGATTTCGGCTCAGGTCATGATGTATCTCATGGTTTGTGAGTTTCAGCCCCAAGTTGGGCTTTGTGCTGACAGCTCAGGGCCTGGAACCTGCTTTGGGTTCTGTGTCTCCCTCCCTCTCTTCTCCTCTCCTGCTCGTGCACGCTCTTGTTCTCATTCTCTCTCTCAAAAATAAACAAACATTAAAGAAAATAAATTAAAAATAATAAATGCTCAGTCCCCTCCATGTTCTATCTCCTGTGGAGCATCTTCTGGAAATTTGCATTGCTTTTCCGGAACCTTTTTCTCTGAAGGGCTCTGGCCTGGCTTTTGAAGTATATCAATAGCGGGGGGAAAAAAGAACAAAAAGGGAGGAAGGTGGGTTTCAAAATCCAACGCATGTATCTCATCCTGTGTTTTCAGGTTTTTCAAGATAAGATCTTAGTTTGAGTGGGGTCCTCTGATTAGAAATACAGTTGGTTCATGGAGTGAAAACATCTCAAGCAGTTTCTTTTCTGATTCATCTTCTACCATATATACTTATTAGAGCCTGGGGTTTTTATTTTTAAATTTTCGTGCCAAATGATAGGAAGTTTCAGATGGATAATATATATATTTGGTTAAAGGGTAATTGTACTTGGTTATTGGCTTGAATCACAATGAAAGTCTGCTTCCTTTTCTACAGTTTGTAAAGGACCTTTCCCGTATTTTATCTTAACCAGTGATCTTTCCAGTAACCCAGTATGTTTTATCTTGGGGTTACCATAATTTGAAATGTAAATACAAGAAAACTCAGAGAATAAACATAGAATAAAAAGCAGTTCATACAGATAAACCATATAGAGTAATAGTATAACTCAGAAAAAAAAAGCAGAGAAAAGAGAGGGAGACAGAAATGAGATCAGCACGAAGTCAGCATTCCATGGGGACCTGTACCTTTGCTCTGTTTAGGCACAAGTTTGGCTCAAAACCCAGGAGCAGTACGTTCACAGAGTCTTTCAGGTTACATTTTAGAGATCATAAGATAAAAACAGAGTCACTGTTTAGGAAAACAAATACTCACAGATATTTTAATTCTGAAACCTACACCGTTTCAAGGATGTAATTCTCCTCTACCGTCTTTCAGACCTGGCTCAGTTTTAGATTAGATGTCTTTGATTTTTGATCTGGTTACTGTCTGCCAGTAGGTATGATTTTGAAGACCTTTGGTCAGCTTCTCAGGTTCTGTAGGTGTTCCCAATGGCTGAAAGAGGCAGATTTCAAGAGGCGTGACTTCTTGTAGTTGACAGATGAGTGTTGGGACACTGGGGTGGCTCAGTCGATTGAGCATCTGAGTTCAGTCCGGTCATGAGCTCACTGTTTATGAGTTTGAGCCCCACATCAGGGTTGCTGCTGTAAAATGGGAATAGCGATCGAAGCACAGAGCCTGCTTCGGACCCTCTGCCCCCTCCCCACCTGCCTCTCTGTGCCCTTCCCTCACGCACTCTCTCTCAAACATGGAAATTAGAAAAGAAAAGAAAAAGGAGCTGTTGGGAGGCCTTAGAAATATAGGGATATTTGAGATTCTCTCTTCTCTACAGAGTACTTTTGGCCACAAACATAGAATATCCAATCACTTAAACACCTCTCTAAAATTGGTTCTTTGGCTTGTACCTTCAAGTCAGCAGTTTCCAATTTCATGTGATTTTCGTTGATGTTCATTTTACATGCTTTGCTGGACAAATAGTTCCCCAATAAATACTTGTTGCTGTACCACATGGGAAAAAATACGGGAAGTTGAGTTAGACGTATTTGCATTTAGAATCCATGCAGGTCGAAATGGTTCAAGCCAAAAATGTAGATAAAGACAGGTCAAACCAGAAGATGCCAAGATTAAAGATCAAGGGCTTGAAACCCAAATACAACCCAACCCCTCCACCCTAGGAAGAAAGGCCAGGAGAGGTCAGGCTGGGTGGGTAGGGGAGCTGTTCCCTTAGGGTGTGAGGCAGCCCGTGCCTCCGTGCCTCCGGCTCCATCCTCTCCCAGGTGGGGAGGGAGGGATTGCACCTGTGTGGGTTTTATGTGTCCGAGGTGAGGGTGGAGTGAATGAATATAGACCCTTCCAGTCTGCCCCTCCATGTATCAGTGGTTTATATGAAATGAGAAACGTACCTTCAGAAGTTGCCTGTACATTTCATCACTAGTGGTGGAAAGGCGCGTTGTGGGAGCCTGTCTTGGAGGGCATGGGCACTCCCCACTGCGGTGGAGACGTCTTAGGCAGGTGTTCAGAAGAATGTGGAAGAGGCCGTGGGAAGTCTGGAAGAGGACAGACCGAAGTCTTAGTTATCTCTGGGGGCAGGAATGGGGAGCGGTTGTGGGGCAAGGACTCGACCCTGTACAGTTCTAACCACACAGAATACAGTGAACGTGCTGCTCCCTGGATTTGCTTCACAGGGAGAGTTTACGTGTGCTTTTACTTTTACTCTTACATATATGGATATATATGTTACCTAACTTCTTTTTTTTTTTCAAAAAGCACTAATTAAAAATGGTCTCAGGTGCCTTCTGTCACGTTATAGTCACAGGAACCAGACTCAGAAATAACTGTTGGTGTCGAGGGGTTCAAAGCCATCAGGACTTGAGCACCTGTCAATCATGAAGGAATTGAAAGTACTTGTTAATTATATCTGTCAGAATTGATTAAAAAGAAACTAGCTGTTCTCATGCAGAGACTGGCCCTGTTGTCGACGGGATTGGGAGAGGCGTGTTCCGTCTCTGGGCCCTGTCTGCAGTCTGACCCAGCTCTCCGCTCAGAGTCCTGTGGGCAGTGCTCGACTTTTTCCATTCAGCACAGAAAGTGAAGCAATCTTCTGTAATAAAATATTAACTAAATTTGCATGACTTTTTGACTGCTGGAAGTGCAGAACATTTATCAGATAAGTACCATTTCCCTGAGCTTCCTGTGGCTAAATATTTTATCTTACTGCTGCCATTGTTTAAAATCTTTGACTAGAAAATGAATACTGGATATTAGCTAAACCCATTTTGTAGGCTGCCGCAGAAGGCCGGCTTGGTGTTCCTACATCACGGTTGTTCAGCGTCCTTTGCATAATCCAGCAGAATTTAATAGCCGTTGAGGTTAATTTTTCCAGTGAAATAAAGGCAAAGGAAAATGTTTGAAATTTAATATGCAGATAGCTAAATTCTTAATCCTAAAATTTAAATCCCTTAATTCTGCCTGTGGTTTCGTACTGAGGCTCTTTAATAGTCATGGCACTGAGTGGGCCTTTACTCAGATTATTACAGACATATTTTCCTGTGCTTGGGTGCACTTACATTTATTGTGAGCAAAGTACCATAAGCAGTTTTTAATCACACTTAATACTTAATTTCCAGAACAGTCCCTTGATACTTTATGTCAACATCATATTTTTTTTAATCTTCATTTTTAAGTTTATTTATTTTGAGAGAGACAGAGGTAGTGTGAGTTGCGGAGGGGCAGAGAGAAAGGGAGAGAGAGAGAATCCCAAGAAGGCTCTACTCTACACAGCCAGCATGGAGACTGACGTGGGGTTCAAACCCACAAAACCGTGAGACCATGACCTGAACTGAAACCAACGGTCGATGGTCAAACAACTGAGCCACCCAGCGCCCTCATCATAAGGTGCTAAAAACTGTAAACACACTAATTAAATCACAGAAGTAACTCGTCTCCTTTGTTTCTTCTTCTTCTTCTTTTTTTTTTTTTGTGGCTGAATCAATGTTTTTCATTCTTTTTTACTAAACATTCTAATGAAAATTGGGGAAGGGAAGTTACATATATTATTTTGACTGTGCATCCTTTATCTATAGTGTGGAATCTACTAATCTTTACTCTGGTAAACAACAACTTTGAAACATTTGTGATTTTAAAAATGTAGATAGGAGAGATGCCAGAATCTTAAAAAATGATAGCTAGATAAATGAAGAAGTGTGAAGCTGAGGATTCGTGTGCAGATGAGATAGTGTGAACTTGAAAGACATTGAGAGGAGTGTGTTGTTGAGTTTCTTGCAACCAGAGCCTGCACTTTGGAAATTGTTATTTAACAGTTTCTCAGATGACTTGTAGCTGCTGAGACACAGGGGCTGATTGAAACAGTTTAGAGAACCACCACTGAGGTAGACATTCCTGAGTTACGGACTAGCAGTCGCTGTCGGCAGGACCAGAAGGTGCGTGGGCCCATCGCAGGCCTGGGTTGATGCGGTAGCGCTCTTCCTGCTGCCCAGAAAAGCCTGGGTCCCTGTAGGGCAGGTGCGTGCGTGTGTGTGGACACGTGAGTGTGAGTACGCCCACCATCACTTACACCCTGTGCTGCCTGAAATGGACAGTGTTCTTCCTGTTCCGTGGTTTGTTTCCGTTTTATTTGTAATGCTCTTAGTGAATGTGAGTATCAAGTTGAGATTACTTGAGAGCTAGCGGAGACTTGCTAAAGAGAGAAGGAAGACCGGAGAAGGTGGCTGGCAGAGCCAGCACCTTGGAAAGCCTGGACTGAAGACATTTTAAGGAAATGGTAGAAAAATAGAAACCAGGAATGTCCTAGCTAAGAGTTAAACATAGAATTTCCACCTAATGACTTACCCCAAACATTTTGGGTGCAGGGAATGGTCTAAAGTTTGGTTTTGTTTCTCCCCATCTGAAAAGAAGGCAGCCTGACTTATCTCTTAGAAATGTAAAATTTCCCGGAAGCCTGATTTCTGTACTGCGTATCTGAAGCAGTTCCTCTGTGTGGGGCACTGGGAGTCAGGGGATCAGAATTCTTGGGGGCCATGCCCCCCAGTAGTGATGAAATCTTCAGATATACAAGACCCCTATGACAAATTTGAGAATTTTGGAAGGAGGGGTCCAGGGCCATTTTACTGTTTAAATTTCTGTGCTAGCCTAAATCTAGGCAATATGTGTATGTATGTATATATGTATATGTGTTTAATGTTTAATATTTATTTATTTTGAGAGAGAGAAAGAGAACAGGTTAGGGGCAGAGAGAAGGGGAGAGAGAGAATCCCAAGCAGTCTCCATGCTGTCAGCACACAGCTCGATCTCATGAACCATGAGATTGTGACCTTAAGTGAAACCAAGATTCAAATACTTAACCAACTGAGCCACCCAGGCACCGGATTCTAGGCTGTATTTAGTATGTGGGATTGGAGCTCCATCTTGGAAAGGCTTTCCTAAAACTCAGGTGGAGGTACCTCATATTCTGTGTATCTCCATCATCTCTGTTCTCATGTGTCATCTCCATCCCCATCATC
This sequence comes from Suricata suricatta, assembly GCF_006229205.1. NCBI lineage: Eukaryota > Metazoa > Chordata > Mammalia > Carnivora > Herpestidae > Suricata > Suricata suricatta. The sequence continues at coordinate 124,753,897 of NC_043709.1, forward strand.
TCTGTCTCTGTAATCTATGATTGCCTTCTCCATGTCTGTTATCTCCATCACCTTCATCATCTTCTGTCATCCATGTTCTCCTCTTCTCTGTCATTTCTGTCTTCTCCATCACTGTCTCCATCTCCATCTTCTCCGTCTCCATCATCATCATAAGCGATCATAATACCCATTGAATGAGCATGCTATTCTGGCCTTCCCCACTCCAAACCACTAACTTTTACATAGCCTAGTATTTGGCACACAGTAGGTGCTCAGTACATTTTTATTGAATGAATGCATTGTGCTTACTCTTTGAAGTTGTTGTCTCTCTTTCATGCTCGTGAGTTTCTGACAGCACCCAGGGTGACTGATTGTTGGTAGGCCTCCTAGTAGTGCTGCTCAGTCAGCAAGCCCCTTTTCTGTCGCTGACACCTTGAATTTCTCTTCATGAAGCTTGTGTCCATTGGATTAAAACTTTTGTTCTGTTTTTATTGTTGTTTTTAGGTTAAGACTTTCTAACTTGGTTATTTATTTATTTATTTTTGCAGGGGTCTTGCCCCTCAGAATAAGCCAGAACTGCAAAAAGTGATGGAAAAGAGAAAACGAGATCAAGTGATAAAGCAGAAAGAAGAAGAAGCACAAAAGAAGAAATCGGACTTGGAAATAGAACTGTTAAAACGGCAGCAGAAGCTGGAGCAGGTGAGAGTGACTGAGGTGAAAGCTGTCTTTGTCCTTTTTCCGGACCCATGTGACGTTGTGACGTTCAGCGGTGCGCGTGCGTAAGGTGGACAGCGCGCTGTCTTGGTGCGTTTATATCGCCGCGTGTGTGCCTCCGAGGCGTTAGCCGGCACCTCGGTCCCACCACGCAGGCGTCGTTCCTTAGGGCGGGAGCTAAAGGTCTAGTCACTTAGCGCGTTTGTGTTCATAGTGTAGTTTCGTTGACTGTGATCACGTGCTGGGTATTAGTTCCCTACTGGTTGCAAGTTCATACCCCTGACCAACATCTCCCATTTGCCCAGCTCCTGCCAGCCACCATTTTACTCCCTGCGTTTACAGTTCTGGTTTTCCTAGATTCCACAAATAAGGGAGAGCATGCAGGATTTGACTTTTTCTGGTTGACTCATCTCAAAAGTGATCTCTTCTGTCCTGAGGAAATAAGGATGTTGGAACAAGCAGAATTTACCAGACGTGTCCGATGTAAATGCTTATTCCACAGAAGGAAAATAGAGACAGAATGTAGCGAACGGGCTAAGGTGCGTTGAACTAAGGTAAAGATGAGGATTCAGGAGGCACGGCCCAAACCACGGAGTACCGCTGGACTCACAGCTGAGCCCTGGGGCGCTCAGGCAGTCGAGTGACAGTCAGCCTCACGTTGGTCTCGGGATCCAGTTTCTTTAGCCTTGATTTGGGGGTTTTCGTTTTTGGTATTGCTGGTAGGACCACCCGGGGGACTGCTGCTCCCACGCAGGACGCCCCCCAGGGCCTGCACGTGTCTGTCCGACCGTACACGGAGGTGGAGCCCGGGAGAGAATTGCTTCCACTGGGAAATGAAGGCCTTGGGGACTTTGGAAAGAGGAGGAGTGTTTCGAAAAGCCTCTCATTCTGTAAATAATTTTCCTGTTTCTGAATTTCATTTAGCATGAACTTGAGAAGCAGAAATTGCAAGAAGAACAAGAAAACACCCCAGAGTTTGTGAAGGTTAAAGGCAATCTCAGGAGAACAGGCCAAGAAGTGGCCCAAGCGCAGGAGTCGTAGGCCCCGGCCAGAGAGACCGCGCGCCCGGCCCGCCCCCGGGGAGGCCGTGTGCAGGCGCCTCCGCAGCACTTAGTCTCCGGCGGAAGCCCCTGGAGACAGCCCCAGCCAGCAGAGAATTGTTACTTTCAAAAGGATTTGGGTTTGCTTTTCCTACAATCTGGGTGGATACATGACCTGTGACTGTTAATTTCTGTTCGCCAAATGAAGGACGTTGACCAGCACTTAAGTTGGAACAAGTGAACCTGTGTTCAAAGACTTAAAAGAAAAACAAAAATGAAGAAACCGCAACAGCAAAAAAGAAAGAGGACACTGGAATAAATTCTTAAAAATTGCACTACTTGGTTTTTCTTCCAGTCCAAGTGTGGTGGGGCACAGAGCCTTTCTCCTTCTAAAATCTAAAAAAAAATGTGTTTCGTTTCTTCCTCTAGGTATCTGCTGGATAATTTCGATCACATAGAAAGGCATTGGTCTGTTCCATCTAGTATTTGTAAATTCTCTGTCGAGAATCCAGGATTGTCTTGTGTAGTCCCGCTGTCACTGTGTTTGGTTGACGCCTGAGAATGTTGATGTTAATGTTGAGCACAGCTGTTCCCTTTGTTGGCATTAAGATTCAGAAATAGGTTGAGGAGGTTTAAAAACATGGAAACAAAAATACCTAAAACAAAACAAAAATACCTAAAAACACACAGAAACAGAAAATGCATAAAGGTGCATCTTGATCATATTTTAATTGCTTTTGGTTCTCTGATACTAGAATGCTCCATAGTGACACTCCAGTTCAGGGAAGGCACATTGTATAAACCCAGTTCTCGCTTTGATAACTATTAGGATTTTGTTTTGTTTTTGAATTTCTTGCCGAGCTCGTCCTTTTATATGAAACACTCTCCTGATCCTTTGCAGTGTAAAAACTAGACCATATAACCCAACTTCAGTGTCAAAAGTAGAGGGTCCAAATCTTTGAGAACAGTGTGGGCGAAGCTCCCGTTGGGAGCCAGGCAAGGAGGACTTGTCTGGGTATTTTAATGTGAAACAATGTCGGTCTCCTGGAGGCCTAGGGGGAAGGGTGGTAGCATTTGTACAGTTTGAGTATCCTTAGAATCCAAGTTTTGGAAATTTCAGATTAAGGGTCACATACTGCTTGGCTTTTTTTTTTTTCTTTTCCCCCTTGTGAAGAAAGACACTTTCGCCGCTCCGGCAGCGGTGGTGACTACTGTGTGCGTCTCAGGAAAGCTGAGGGGAAGGGAGAGGCCGCGGGCTTCCGCACGCCAGCTAGCTTTGCTGTCCGAAGGGAGTCGCCGGCGGGCCGCAGCGAAATCCTCCCGCATTTCGAAATGCATTTTGTTTCCGCTGGCACATTTTACTTGGGGTGATCTGGAAGGATTTGTGTGGGTTCAGTGTGTTCTCCATCCAGACGATTCAGCCACTAATTTCTGCCTTGAAGACTCTTACAGCTCCTTTAAAGGCTCATAGAAAACTGGATCTCAAGCTTTTAAGCCTAATAAGCATAGTAGAAATCAGCTTTCTGTGGGAATGCTTTAGTTTGCATCGCTGACGGGCTTCATACTCAGTCCTCACGTGGACCAGGTGAAGATAAACGCAGTGACCCTGCATACTGCCAGTCAGAGGACGCACCGGTCACACCCCAAGTGGGTGACTTCTCACCAGTGAGTATTATTTGAATAAAACATGAAATGTGGAGGATAAAATGTTGCTGAGTAATAGTTGGCTTTTGAAGGATGGGATGCTAACTCTTGTTCTCATCCTCCTTCCTTCTGAGAGAAGAAAGTATGTTACGTGATCATCTTGAAAGTACGTTTCTCATCGCACGCTGACTGGAGTGCTTTGTGTCTGCCCGTGGACTAATGACGAGATCTGCAAGGTGAAGGTTCAGGACTAGCTCAGAGCCTTTTACCTAACTGGACGTTGGATCTTAAGTCCCGCGTCCTTGAAGCAGTTCTGCCACTTGATAGAATTCTCCAGGGTCCCTGAAGGGCTCCTTTAGAAGGACCGACTCTGTTCCTAGAACTTAACCAGAATCCACTCTTCACTGGGAAGCAAAGTGACAAAAGCATCTCCATCCCAGGCTCCCTCCCCAGCCTGCATGGTTACGTGTAGCGAGTTCCCAAGGTCTGGCCGGAAGACTTGTCGGAAGGTGAAGTGATGTCTTAGGACCAAACCGTGGGGTGCACAGGTCAAGAGGCTCTCCGAGGCTGTCGGACGAGCTTGGCTCACTGGCTGGAGCTTAAAAGGGCGCCAGTCTCCCCTCTGCACGTTAACACCGTACGATCCAAACCCCTAGGACTCCTCAGCACCCTGGCAGTTTTGTGCTTTGAGCCACTTTTTGACGGAAATGGCTCCATTTTTCCACTCGGTGGTTTTCTTAAAATAGTTCAGTGTTTTATAGTCTCCTGGTAATAAAGTAGGTGTTGCTTTCTAAGCTGCGACGGTTGACTTTATTCTTCTACTCTGAGAAACCTTGACTCGTTTGAGTGTATATAATATATATAAAGGGAGCCTTAATGGATTTGTTTTCATAATTTAATATTTTTTGTATTTGCTCTTGTACAATTGTTTTTAATGGAAAGTATTACAGAACTGAGGGTGGAATTCTTAGAACCAAAGTTATTGTTAATAAAAATCACCATGCGCTTGGACCACGCAGCCGTGTTTGTCTGATCTGTTGGAAGTGGATGTCTGGAACCAAGTGGGTGCGGGTGCTGTGTTCACTTCAAGGAGTGGAAGGTGGTTTTAGGGTTTCCCTGTGGTGACTGTCCTCTTTGACCCCCTTCTCCCAACCCCCCCACCCCCCGCCATCAGTTATGTCCTCTCTCTTGGTGCATCAGGCTGAGAATTCATCATGTCACATGAATTCATGCTAAAGGGTCATGCTACTTTTTGTAGGAAATAGGTGATATTTTAGCAGCAGCTGTCAGTCCTTCAGATGCAAGTATTCTGAGTTTTAGGTAGCTTGGTAGGACAGTGGGAGGTATATTTGGTAAGAGCCATGTTTTAATGCTATGAGCTGGTCCATGTAACATATGTGAAGTGTGACCATGAAATCATCCTGCTTATTCAGCTGAGTTAATGTTATCCTCCAGAGGTGACCTTGGGAAGCCTTATGCATGGTCACACTGTACCACTAGTTAAAATAGTTTGAAGATTCCAGTCTCTCTGTGCCTTTATTTTCCAGCCCCAAATTATTACTCAGGTTGATTACCCAACTGTATCACACTCTGTTTTGAAAACCAAATTTACTCAGGGCAGTGAAGATTTCCTACATCCAAGGGTAAAGCATGAGCTCTAAAGGCCAGTGCAGAAGATGGGTTCCAAAAACACGATCGGAGCTGTAGCCACGTTCTTGGAATAACCAGGCAGATTCCCAAGGGGGAATGGAACTCCCATCTCACCCATGTTTGTTTCTTAGAGGAAATAGTAATTGATGTGAAAAAGACAGAGCAATTAAAGTGTTTGATAACATTAAAATGCTAAGTGCAGCTAAAAAGTATTAGAATGAACTACCACGCTTACATTTACTTGTATAAGGAGCAATGAAGTGTTTTCTCTCTAAGGTCTTGCGGCAAAGAACATCTTCATGAGGTAGCTTCACAATTACAATTTCTACTTTTTCTTTTTTCCTCCTGAGACGTTGCGGTCTGAGTATCAGCTGGGATGTTTTGAATGTCTCCCCACTTGTTCCTACATCTCCTAGCAAGATGGTAATTGCCAACCAGAGTCTGGTAAAAAGGACGCTGGGTTGTTTCTTGAGAGGACACTGATGGCTGCTCGGTGTTGTTGCTCACAGGCCCCTCAGGGTTAGGGGACACATTTGCATGTGTCAGCGTGAATATGTATTCACACATTTGTATGGATTTGATCTATGGCTATCAACAATTAGGAGTTCACATTGGTCCTCTCGAACGGAACCTGGTAGTACATGCTGGCTTCTCCACGTCTGTGTCTGCACCCTGGAGACCGGGAGAACCAGTGGCGTGATGAAGTCAGACTCTGGAGGCCTGAGGACCAGGGGAGCTGCTGGGTGGTGTGGCTTCCAGTCTGAGAGCAGGAGACTGATGTCCCAGCTCAGAAGTCAGGCAGAGGGAGAGAGAGAGAGAGAAAGTGAAACCACCCTTTCTTCCCCTTTTGTTCTGTTCAGGCAGGACCTCAGCGGATGGGGTGAGGCCCCCAGCCCTGGGAGGACAGCCTGCTGAGCCCACTGATCCAAATGCCAGGCTCTTCTGGAGACATTGTCATGGACACACCCAGAAATAATGTTGCATCTGGGTACCCTGTGGCCCAGTCAAGTTGACACATAGAATTGACCATCACACTTGAGTACAGTGCTCAACACATTATTAAAGATACCTTACATATTTTACAAGTCAACTTTTGAGCTTTATGTTGAAAACTTTTTACTTTAAATATACTTTCCTACTATTCTGGCTGTATTTTTCATACCCTCTTAGGGATTCAGCTCTATCTACTATATTTCCTGGACTTGTAGTTATCTTAGATCCAGCCTAGAAGAAAAGCAGTTTCCTCAGACTAACTGAGAGCACCATCTCAGGATGTGGAGCCTGGCTGAGTAGGCCAAGCCGATTAAACCACGAACCTTTTGTTAAACAGGCCTTTTGTTAAGTCTTCTAATAATTCTTACCTCCTTTGTCAGTACATTCTGAAGTATCTTACCATATATGTTACCTTAATTTTTTTTTGGAACTTGATGTCTTTCTCAGGATTGAAGTTGATTGATTGATGGCATGAATAGGGGAGAGAGAGAGGGGGAGAGAGAGAGAGAACTGTAAGCAGGCCCCACGCCCAGCATCGAGCCCAGTGTGGAGCTCCATCCCACGACCGTGAGGTCATGCCCTGAGCCAAAATCAAGAGTCGGATGCCTAACTGAGCCACCAGGTGGCCCACCAGAAATGAAGTATTCTTTATTTTGCATGACCAGCATTGCCTAATTCATCTTGCTTGTATGATACATTGATCTCATCTATTAACATTATTGAAAATTAGATATGCTTTATCAATATCAGGTAGGATCAGTGGGATTATATTTAGGTTTATTAGTAGGATCATGTTGAGATTTTGTCTAAAAGACCAAGTCTGTGTGGCGAATTCTTTGAGACATCTGACTATTATCTTGGGTATACTATTTAGCCATTTAAGTTAGTGACTCTTTCTGGTCAGTGACTCTTTTTCTGCATGGTTATTACATGTGACATATGACTGCTGATGATGATCAGTCTTCTTGTACTACTTTTACTAGTTTCTTGATCTTTCAGATTTCCTATATTCTTTCCTGTATGCATAGCTAGAAATAAGCAAATGCCCATGCTTTATGAAAATATATTTTCTTAGAACAAAATCCTCTCATGTAGAAATACTTGTTTAAACATATCCATCCTTATTTAATTTAAAACATTTTTTTAAGTGTTTATTTATTTTTGAGAGATAGCCCGCATGAGCAGGGGAGAGACAGAGGGAGAGGGAGCCACAGAATCGGAACCAGGCTCCAGGCCCTGAGCTGTCAGCACAGAGCCGGATGTGGGGCTTGAACTCAAGAACCGTGAGATCATGACCTGAGCCGAGGTCAGTTGCTCAACTGACTGAGCCACTGGGTGCCCCTATCCATCCTTATTTTGTATTAAGATTTATTTTTTTCTTTCAGGCATCATGAATCTGTGGTCTTGTATAGATTCAACTTAACAATCTTTGTTTCTCTTTTTTTGGATGCTCAGAATTTTATAACTTGACTAATGGAAGCCCTTCAAGGCAATAACCTTGTTGTCTGGGTTTTATAAAATACTGCTTCTAACAGTTGGGAAAGCATCCTTACCTTTTTACAACAGTAGGATGCTTCAGACCATCCTATCCTCCCCCCGCCCCCCGACATAAGCCGTATATGTGCCTTTTAAGGAGTCCTGGGTCCTCTAGATGGAGAATAAAATGGGGATAACCATCTGGCATGAGGGGTGCACAGGAGAGAAGCGAGTGGAAGACAGCGCTTCTGTACTGTGAGTGATGGAGCCGGAGGACATCACCCTGGGTTCCCATCTAACCCTTGCGTGGTTATTTCTTTGGAGTATGAGTTTCGTTGGATCTTTCCATTACACTTAGAAAGATTTACTGAGATATTTTCCTTTTAGAATTATGAAAGGGGACTTGCCTGCCTAGATATCAAAGCACACTTTTAAGCAACAGTAATTTAACTGGGCTGATACTGGCCCACAGGACCACTAGATCAATGGCACAGAATAGAAAGCCCAGAAGAAGACTTGTTTACATATTGAAATCTATGACTGAGGCAGAATTTTAGTTCAAATCAGTTAGGAAAAGATAACTCAGCGAAAAGTTTGGGGGCCATTGGAACCAAACAAATATATATTCTTCTATCGATAACCATATGAAAGGCTGCCACATTTATTAAAGTGTTCACATAAAATAAAACTATGGAAGTATTAGAAAATATAAAGGAATATTTTTTATAATCCTGGGAGTGGGAGGGGCTTTCCTAAACTGAAAATCTATAGAGTGAAGAAAACTGGCAGATATAGCTAGAGAAAATAAACATTTTTACAAAAAAATTTTTTTTAAGTCAAAAGTCAAGTAATTAAGATATATGTGCCGCAGGAAATGAACAATGCCTCCATTACATGTGTGTTACATACGTGTCCACATTACAGAAGGTCTGCAAGTGTCAGTCCAACGAAAAAAGGAACAAATATGTAACAGGCAATGCACAGAAAGAGAATACAAATGGCCCATCAACATATGAAGAGTTGCTCAGTGTCACTTGTATCAGCAATATGGAAATTAAAATGAGGCAATTTTACACAAATATTCACTAAGCAACACTCTGAGTGATAATAGCTATCACTGGTGAGCACGTGGAGAAATAGGTACTATTTTATAGACACCTTTGGTGGGAGAGTGTCAAACATAGATCTATCACGACTTGACAGTTTGGCTCCTAAGTATACCCTCAGAGAGACAAAAACATACATCCACACAAAGTCTGGGACACAGAGGTCCACAGCAATATTATTCATAGCAGCTAAGCTAAAGAGTGGAAACGACCCAAAGGCCTACCAGCTGCTGAGTGGATAAGCAAACTGTTAGATCCCTAGGGTGGAATATTACTGAGTGATGAAGAGGACCGAAGTCTTGATAATGGATAAAGTACCACGTGGATAACCCCCCAAAATAGCAAGCTAAGTGAAAAAGGCAAACACCAAGGACCACACAGCGTATGGTTGCATTTGTCCAAAATGGATAAAGGAAGGACAGTAGTGGTTGCCTAGGGCAGGGGGCGGGTGTGGTAGGAGGGGGGCTGCAAAGGGGCATTCCGTTTCTATGTGGGGGTGATGGGAATGACTGCAAATAAAATTGTGATGGTTACATAACTCTTTAAATAGACTAAGAAGCATAGTAATATAAATATACTAATCCCCACCCAGACTTTTAGGGTATGTGAGTAATACATCACTAAGCTTGTTCTGTGATGCACAATTACATTTCTAGAAATTTGGCTTTCAGGAATATTCACGTGCACAAAGGTGGTTGGCCGTCTGCAGCGATTCTCAGGAAAACGATCCAGCTATGCAGTTGTAGCTTACTAGATTACGTATAATACATGCCTATTTGTGATTATGGGCTATTATTATATTATTCTACGTATGAGGAGATAAGACTTTGAAGCTCTCCTGTTATATATATAAAAAGCAAGCTGTAGAACAACACAGAGTATAATCTCATTTACATGAAAAAAAACCGGAATATATATATATGAATTCTTACAAATAGGACTGGAAGTTCCTTGGTCATATCAACAATGGGGAAGGGAAGGGAATTGGAGTCAGAAGTAAAAGGGGGCTTCTGTGTTTCGCCTGTATATTTTTATATTTAAAAATTTTTATACAGTAACAATGTGTTCTTGAATCACTAGTACTTAAAAGGGCATAAGAAGCAAAGAGTTGGAAAATATGTCTACTTGATACAAAATTATCTCTTAAAATTTAAATGCGATGGATTTCATGATTATTTGCATGTAGAGCGTATGTATGGAGGGAGATGACAACAGAATGATTTCAGTGTTCGAGAATAGCAGAGTAAAAGTGAATCTGTTTTAAGAACCTGTCAAAAATCCAATTATTTTAAGCACACAGACCTATAATTGGTGTAGAATCAAAGAGAAAAGTTGTTCAGTGAAGGAAGAAAGAGAAGCTTAGTCCGTAGAATGGCAGTGAGGAAGGTTTCACCTCTGTGTTTTGACCCCCAGTGTTGGAACAGAGACCTGAGCCATGGCTCATTATCCACCTGCAGGCTTGGCCATGAAAACAACTCCGCCCTTTAAAATTTCTTCCCTGCCACTGGAATTTTAAGGTACTGTGGTTATGGATTAACTATATTTTTCCTCCTATTATTCTTATTGGCCAAGGCCAACGTGTGGGGGGAATGTGAGCAAACACAGTTCACTAAGGAACTTTCGGTGCCCTGTGCACACAGGACCTCGGGGGGAACTCTGGGCTCACCCATCAAGGCCTTCCTGGCCCGGTTTCTCTCTTGGATAATGGCGAAACTTCTGTTCATCTTGTCCCTTGACTCCAAATGGGGCCTCCGTCATATTTCTAAGAATACTCGGATGTCTCTTTCTGCTCCTGGATGATGCCTAACGCTTAAGCTGGGAGGAGGAGCGGGCCAAGGACTGAGGAACGGTGACTCTTGGCCTTTGATGAAGGCCGGGTAGAGCTGGGCAGAGGTGGCCTGAGGATGGAACACCCACAAAGAACATGGGTGGCATCGTCTCCTGCTCCAACTTCACCATTGAAGCTGGACGTGCCCTCCCCTGGGAACCTCTCTGGGCATTTGAAGATGGTTATGTATTCATTCCAGAGATTCCAGGGCAATCATTGCCCCTGTGCCAGGCAGAAGCCAACAAGGAGGGCAGCAGCATGATTAAAACCTCTGCTCGTAAGCAGGCGGCCAGAACCTTACAGAAGGAGCCGCGAATGGAATCCGGCTTCAGAGGTAGCCTCTCTGGAGCTAATAGCCACAGCAGGACCGTAACAAGAGAACGCACACTGTGTAAACTCAAATGAGCAAAGACGGTTTTCTGGCTACTCCAAATTGGCTTCAGTGTGATGAGTTGGTGATGGCCTTGTTATCCAGAGATGGTTGTTTTCTGCGTGTGCTCTTTCGTTTCATTCCCCTTTCCTTCCCCTTCCTTAATGATTTCAGTGTTTCCTGAAGCCAAGCAGCCAGATCAACCAACTAAACTCACTTACCGAGTATGTTTGGGAAATAAGCATAGGGAACAGTCAGAACAACTCCTCTTGGTTCGGGAAGGGAGGGGACGAGGCCAGGCCTTGAGTGGTCAGGCTTGGGGAGGCGGAGCAGGAGCCCCGAGGAACTAGGAACAGGAGTGTGAATGGAGGTGGATGGGGTGGAGGTGAAGGCATGTGAGGGTTGGAGGCTGGTGTTTGGGGCATCATGTCCGGGGTAGAGTAGGTGCTCAATAAATATTTGCCATGAAATGACAGGTCCTGGAGAGAGGCAGCTTAGGTTCTGGCTGGCATGGGCTGTCCCTTGCATGCCCTGGGCTGGCCCAGCTCAGCAGACGTCGAGATGAGGAAGGAAGGCGGCCGGTAGTATTGCTGGACCATTCTCGAAGCCACATCTTTTAACTCAGATGAGCCTCTAATGTAAAGGCTTGTAGGAGTCAAGGCTTCCCCTGAAGGTATTCTTTAGTGAGGACACAAGACAGCTAAATGAAACCTCTTTCCAGTAGGAGGGTCGGTGACATCAGGCTTCTGCAATTCGGATTAGCTCCTTTTTGCTAGGATATTTTAACTTACAGTATTGAGTGGTTGAGAGGCTTAAATAAATTCAAGCCCTCGCTCCCTCTGTACAGCCCCTCCAAAGAGCAGTCAAGTTGCTATTTCTGTCCTGCAAACAATGCAAGATGCTGCCACCTAGTGTGCATCGGCAGAAGTGTTTAAATGTTTAAATTCTCATTGCGCCTCATCAATTACTTGGTTATTTTTATTATCATTTGCCTTGTCGGACTTATTTTTTTTTCAGAACCCTGATCTGTTCTTGGTCTCAGATGAATCAAATGTAAATCAGGGCCCCCAGTCTGATGTGCCGGGTTTTCCAGCTCCACTGCTGGAGAGATGGGGGGCGGGGGGGGGCAGGTTTCTGTTTTCCTCATCGGGGAAGTGGGCCAACCAGATGTGGCCTGTGTTGTGAGGATCCCAGCTTCACCCCCTTATTCATCCCGGCCGGGGATCCGCAGTGCAGACGCTGCCTTCAGCCCTGGGCCCCCAGCTGAGTACGCAAGTCCAGGCGCTGCCCTCGGGGAGCCTGCCATCCAGGGAGGAAACATCCACACAGGAAGTGAGCAACCGCACCTTTTCGCACGTGGACTCCTAGAAGGCTCTCTTCCTCCATTCTCTGCTCACATCTTCTCCTTTTCATAGGAGTAGTTCTCTCCGGAAATACGAACCTGAGCATATTACCACCTTGCTCCTAGAAGGCTCTCTTCCTCCATTCTCTGCTCACATCTTCTCCTTTTCATAGGAGTAGTTCTCTCCAGAAATACGAACCTGAGCATATTACCACCTTGCTCGGAAGTCTCTCTGGCCGCAAGAGCAGTCACCCCGTGTCTGTGGGGAACGCGTTCCAAGATCCCCGGTGGGTGCCTGAGACCTCAGACAGTACGGAGCCCAGGATAAATAGCCTCAGACAGCACCCAGCCTATATATTGGGCTCGGTACTGTCTGAGGCTATTTATATTTAGTGTTTTTTCATATGCGTACTTACCTATGATACAGTTTAATTTACGAACTAGGTGTAGTAAGGGATGAGCAGCAATAATCGGTGATAAAATAGAACAGTGATAACAATACACTGTCCTAACAGTCATAAGAATGGGGTCTCTCTCAGAGTATCGTAGGGTGCCACACTCACCCTTCTTGCCATGACGGGAGGTGACCCAGTGCCGACCAGATGAGGTGAGGCCAGGTGAGCTAGGCGAGGGACGTCGGCACTGTGACAGTCCGAGGCTGCTGTTGGCCTTCTGACCATCTGCTTTCGGACCAGGTTGACCTGGGGTCACGGAAGCTGCAGAAAGTGAAAGCACAGATAAGGGAGGACTGGGGTGGCATTAAAGTGCCATTTCCCGGTCACGTAAGTCAGGGCTGCGGTCGCATGGTCAGGCTTCATCAGGCTCTTGGCAACTTTCCAAAATAACAGCGGCTGATCTTGACCATGTGCCAGCTCCTCTGCTAGGTGTGGCCTCTGCTAACTTTCACAGCAACCCTGTCATTACCCCCTGTTCGTCTGTGGGCAAACTGAGGCAGAGAGAAGCGCAAGCACATGGCTGAGGTCACAGAGCCATGAAACACAGTCCCGCCAACCGAAATCCAGGTCCACCTGCCTGTCAAGTCCATGCCCTTAGCCATCGTGTCACATACGCTGCCGCGTCACTTCCTGCTTCCACAGGACTGCAAAGGCGCTTGCTTTTCCATTGTCACCTGTTTGAATCTCACTCGTTGCTCATGACCGGCTCACATATCCTGTCACCAGGCTGCTCCTAACACCCTCACTCTGCTCCTGTTCTGCCTCCCCAACCCTGGAGGGGTCGCGCTGTATGCGTCCTGCCCATAGAGGTCATGCCTATGTTTGCTTCTCTTTTTAAAAATTTATTTACTTGAGAGACAGCATGAGCAGAGGAGCGACACAGAGAGAGACACACAGAATCTGAAGCAGGCTCCAGGCTCTGAGCTGTAGGCACAGAGCCTGACACAGGGCTCAAACCCATGAACCCATGTGTAACTGACTGAGCCACCCAGGCGCCGTGGAAGTTTTGCTGAACTGGAGTAAATGAACAGCACGGGAGAAAAGTGCTCCGTAACTGTAAAAGGCCATGGGATTAGAAGTCAGCAGATGCTTTGAAAATTTCTTTATAAAATGTAAATCGATTTAGAATATAAAATATTCAGTTGTTTCTGAACACGTTCTTTTTGATTTTAGCCTACATTCTACACCAACTAAAGATTATTTCTACCCTTCTAACCAGGGATCACTTCATGGGGAATTATCCCAATTACTTACTGAGAAAGAGATTTGAAACTGTCCCTATACAGACTTGGTGCAAAGCAAGCCTGACCTTCCCTGCAGAGTTTCAAGAAGCTTAGTGAAGTGACACTGTGGGGGGAAACCTTGAAGGAATGGAAAGGACCTGGCCTTGGAGTCAGGTCCTTGGTTCTGGCTGGAGCTCTGCCTCTCACTGAGGCAGAATTTCATTAACCTTCTCAGTAGAATGAAGGAATCTCAAAATTATTTCTGAGGTCTCTTGGAGTCCTCAGGTTCTTAGATTCAGATCTTGGCTCTGTAGCCTCATTACTTAATTGATTTTGAAAGTCAGTTTCCTTGCCTATAAATTAGAGCTAGTCTAGCTTATTGGAAAATTGGAGGCATTGCAGAGAAATATGAATGTAAATTGCTCATGGAGTTTAAAATCTGATAAATGTAGAGACCAATGGAGGACAGTGTTGCCAGGGTTAGGTTGAAGGGATGGCTCCCTAACTGTGGCCCGTTTGCTCTTTTTTGGAAGATGAATGAGGTAGACGAAACCTGAAAGCTTTTTTTTGGGGGGGTCAGATTTTCATAATCTGCGACATCCGAAACTATGTCTCTTATTCTCTAAGAAAGACTGTCTTCCTTCTCCTTTGGGAGCCACCCCCGTCTCATTTCTGGGACGTCTTTCTCATGGCTCTTCCTACCCTCCTGTGCACCAGTTCCAGACTCAAAGTTCAGCAAGCTTGGGGCTTTCATCTGCCTGTTCAGTTGGTTGCTAATAAAAATTGCCTTTTATGAAATAATTTAGAATTGGGGGAAATTTCACTTTAAAAAAACAAAACACTCTTAAATAACATGTTTTAAAAAGTTTTTTTTTTAAGTTTATTTATTTATTTTGAATCCCAAGCAGGCTCTGCGCTGTCCATGTGGAGCCAACCGTAGGGCTTGATCCCACGAACCATGAGATCATGACGAGCTGAAATCAAGAGTCAGATGCCTACCTGAGCCACCCAGGTGCCCTAGTAATGTTAAATGCCTTAAAAATACTGAAGAGTGATCAAAAAAATCTTAGAAGTCCATAGACAGCTTCAACGGGAAGTCCTACCACTAATAGAAAACAATTCCCATTTTACAGAAACTATTCCTGAGCACAGCAAAGGAAGAAACACTTTGCAACTGAATTTACAAGACTTGCAAAATGTTGGTGCCCGAACAGAGGCAGGTAGGAATGTTACTGGCCAATAATACTTATGATCATGGATGAAAACATCTATTTTATATAATCTCTTGGCAAACTAATATTCAAAAGGGTAATTGTTCAGAACCAAGTTTGCTTCTTGAGGGAGGGTAACCCTGGTTTAACCTTCACATTAGTTCATGTAATTTACCAAATTATTGCATTAAGGGAGAAAAATTATGATTATTTCAATGAATATAGAAAAATATTTAATAAAATTCAACATCATTCATGATTTTTAAAAATCCTTCTCATCCTAAGAGAGTTTCCTTAACATGATAAAATGCATATGAGAAAACCCCAAACCAGGGCTGCCTGGGTGGCTCCGTTAGTTATATGTCCAACTCTTGGTTTAGGCTTGGGTCATAAGCTCGCAGTTTTGTGAGTTCGAGCCTTGAGCCCAGCTTTCTCTCTCTGCCTCTGTCTCTCGGCCCCTCCCTCACTCATACTCTCTCTGTCTCTCTTAAAATAAATAAATTAAAAAACAAGACAAAACAGAAAACCACAAACCAAACCAAACAAAAATCTGGGCACAAAGATCGTTATTAACGGTGAAATATGAAAATACTGCTTTTGAGATCAGTAATGATAGAGAGGGTGTCATAGTCTTTTGTCCTCTCTGTGCTGAAGGTCTTAGAAAGTACAGGCAGGCAAGAAAAATAAATAAAAGCATAAGGAATATAGATGAAGAAATAAAATTATTATTTGTAGAAATCATGACTCTATATATGGAAAATCCAAGAGAGTCTATGAAAAACTTATTAGATTTAATAAAAAGTTGTCAGAATTGTGGGAGTATTGTTAATATACAAAAACACTGTAATTTTATATACTGACAACAAAAATTTAAGAGTTGACATTAAAGAGATATTATTTATTTTTGCTGTAGACCTAAAACTGCTCTTAAAAAATAAAATTTGTTAATTTAAAAAAGTTGCCAATTAAAATAGCATAAATACATACATATATTTTTTAGTAATCTCTATACCCCTTATGGGGCTCAAACTCAGGACTCCAAGATCAAGAATCAGGCAACTCTAGAAGAGCATAAATATTTAAAAAGTTCTAAGTATTTATTGACAAATATGAAAGAATTAAAATAAATGGAGAAATATACTATGCTCAAGGATTAGAAGATGTTCTTCCTGAACTGATTTATATTCTCAAAGCAGTCTCAATAGATTTGTATGTGTGTGTGTGTGTATGCATGCATGCATGTGCACGTGCACATGTGTGTTTGTATAATTCAGTGAGCAGACTCTATATGTAACAAAAAAGAGCTAAGTATAACCAAGGCTAAGAGATTCTAGGAAGCCTAGGCAGATACCAAGACATAGTAGAAACTAGGCAGCTGACCCTTGAACAACACAGGTTTGACCTGCACAGGTCTACTTATACGTGGATATTTTTCAAGATGGTACAAAACTGTAAATATATTTTCTCTTCCTTAAGATTTGTTTAAACATTTTTAAAGGTTTAGTTATTTTTGAGAGAGACAGCGTGCTAGCCGGGGAGAGGCAGAGAATGAGAGGGAGACACAGAATCCAAAGCAGGTTTCAGGCTCTGAGCTGTCAGCACAGATCCTGACTCAAGGCCCAAACTCACAAACTGTGAGATGGTGACCTAAACTGAAGTTGGATGCTTAACCGACTGAGCCAGTCAGGTGCCCTGATTCCTTAAGATGTTCTTAATGACATTTTCTTTTCTCTAGCTTGCTTTATTATATCATGCAAAATATTAATTGACTTTATGTGATCAGTAAGGCTTCCAACCAACAGTGGGTTATTAATAGTTAAGGTTTTTTTGGAAAAAAAAGTTATCCATGGATTTTTGACAATGCCCCTAATCCCTACATTGTTCAAAAGTCAAATATAATAATTAAGATTGTGTGGTATGGATGTAGAAATTAAAAAAACAAAAAGGAACAATAGAACAGAATGGGTTCCGGAAAACCTATCTGCACAGATATTGTCCTTGGTTGTACAACGTGGCTGATTTACAAACCTGGAGGGGAGGATTGACATTTTAATAAATGTTGTTGGAACAATTATTTATCCAGGTGGGAAGAATAAAATTGGATTCTACATCATACCATACACAAAAATCAATTCCTATTGGATTAAAGAACCTAAATATGAAAACAAAAGTTTAAAGCATTTATAAAAGAATACTTTCAGGACTCTGGAATGGTGACGCATTTCTTAAGACAAAAATTATAAAGAACGTATTTGGGAAATAATAATCGACAAAGGGCTCATGTTCCGAATATATAAGGAACTCTTACCAATTAATGAGAAAAGATATGGGGCACCTGGGTGGCTCAGTCAGGTCAGCATCCAAATTCAGCTCAGGTCATGATCTTGGGGTTTGTGGGTTCAGGCCCCATGCTGGGCTCTGTGCTGACATCTTGGAGCCTGAGCGTGCCTCAGATTCTGTATCTCCCTCTCTCTGTGTGCCCCTCCCCCACTTGTGTCTCAAAAATATAAACATTAAAAATAATTGTTTTTTTTTTTTAAAGAAAAGACAACTCAGGAGAAAATTGCATTAAAGATGTGGACATATATTGCACAAATGAAGGAAAATTCATTGGCCAGAAAACATATGAAGGATGGCCAGCCTTATTAGTAATTATAAAATGCAGTAAAAACCATAATATAATGCCATTGCACACATTCTAGATTTGGAATTTTAAATGACTGGCGATATCATGTTTTGGCAAGACTATGGAGCAACTAGAACTACTGCACACCAGAGTGGGAGTGAGTTTTGCTGCCGAATTTTGGAAGACAGAGGGTATTGCTTGGTAACACTGGGCATGTGCACACTGTAGGACCTAAGAACTTCATTGGTGTGGATGCTGTATTTGTTTTCTAGTGCTGCGTAACAAAAACCACCACAAATATATAGCAGTTTAAAATGTCACATGCTTAGTAGCTCACCACTCTATAGGCCAGAAGTCTGATGGGCTGGGCTGTGTTCTCGGCTTTAAAGCTCTCCTGACACTAAAGTGAAGGTGTCAGCTGGGCTGGGCTCTGGTCTGGAGTCTTAAGGAAGTGTCCACTTCCAAGCTCTTTCAAGTTGTTGGCAGGATGCAGCTCCCTGTGGTTGTAGGACTGAGATCTCTTCCTGTTTGTGCTCATTGGTGGGAGGGTCCACTCGCAGGTCCTGGTGCCCTTTCTGTGGCCAGTAAGAGCACACCATGTCCTTCTGCTCTGAATTTGTCTGACTTCTCCTACAGCAAGCAGCTAGAGAAAACTCTGTTTTAAACACCTGAAAGGTGCATTTGATTAGGTGAGTCACCCTGGGGTGATCTGCCTTTTGATTAACTCAGAGACAAGTCTTTAGTAATCTTAACTACATATGCAGGATCTCTTTTGCCATGTGACTTAATATAGTCACTGGTGTACTATCTCCTGACAGTCCCAGCCTCAGGGAGTAGGGTGGGAAATCTTGGGAGGTATTTTTAAAAATGTTTTATTTATTTGTTTTGAGAGAGAGAGAGAGGCAGAGGGAGAAGGGGAGAGAGAGAGAATCCCAAGCAGGCTCTGCGCTGCCAGCACAGAGCCCGACGTGGAGCTTAATCTCACCAACCACAAGATCGTGACCTGAGCTGAGATCAGGTGTCTGGACACTCAACCAATTGAGCCATGCAGGCACCCCAAGAAGTATTTTGGACTTCTGCCTGCCCCATATGTAGCTATGAAGAACTTTCCTACATGTGATGTGTACCAGGAGCCAAATACAACAGTGTTCATAATAACCCCCAAATGAATAAATACATGCCCAATGCATATTGCCATTGGGTGAATGAATTATGATATAATCATAGGACGAAATTCTGTCCAGCAGTAAAAATAAGTGAACCACAAGGACATTCACCAACAGGATGAGCCTCACAAATGATGCTAACAAAAGCAAGTTTTCACAGAAGAATGCATACAGTTTGGCTCTTTTCTTATAAAGTACAGGTAGAGGCAAAACAAGACTATCGTGTGGCAAAATCCAGTGAATGGTGATGCGCTGACAGGAAATGAAAGACTCTTAGAAAATTCAGGAAGCAGTCACTTCACATACCTCTCCGGTTGGGAAGAAGGATGCCACAGGGAGAGAAATGCCGGGAGCTTCTAAGTGATTCTGATGTTCTACCTCATAACCTGGGTCACAGTGGTAGGAGTGTTTCCCTTATAATTATTTATAGTGTAGGCATGGGTTTTATATCCTCTCCCATGGTAGGAAGTATTTCATATTAATTGTTTTAAAGGGCTGATTTTCAGGGAAGCCTTATGATTGGTGTTATAAGAAGATCCTCAGTCATCTGGGGAGTGGACACTAACACGTCTGGGAAGGAGACGGAGACCGGGGGCTGGTGCAAAGGAGCCAACCAGGAAGCTTTTGCCAAGGATGGCCCGGAAGGCAAGGATCTCGTGTCTTCTCTGATCAGGGCGTTCTCCACTGCTCTGCGACCATGCCTTGCCTCTCACCCAGCACTCCCAGTGGATTGTGGCCACTGCCAGCACACAGTGGCAGAAATATAATTTTCCTGTTCCAGGGGAAAAGGGGAGACAGTGCGGGCACACCAGTATTGCAGCAAAGGGCTTTAGATTAGATTTGCTTCACCTTTTAGTTTTTAAAACCCAATAGCACTGGCAACAATTGTAATAAATCAGTAGGGAGTATTCTGACCTTTGATGTTTGTCTTTGCAAACCAAAGACCCCCTCATCTTCAGCTCCTTTCACTGGCCCCCTCTCGTGAGGCTGAGAGATCAGTGCAAATATCTCCTAGGAAATTTCATTTGGAATTTTTTGGAAACACCAGATCCCTATAAAAATGAAACAAACAGAAGTGAAGAGGAAGAAGGCCATGCCTAACAATTGCTTATTACGTTCCCTTTATGCACTATAATTTCTTTTGGCGCTAACCTCTATTTCCATGTCTCAGTTAAGTGTTCAAGAGACTTAACTCCCTAGGACAGCAGTGAGGCCCTGGACCACGTGGCCATTCAAAGTTGGAGCCTCCTTCGTTCTTTGAGGGTGAATTTTGGATGCTCCTACTAGAAATTTGGCAAAGGGCTCTCAATGTATACAGTTACAGGAGATAAAGTCCATGCAGCGATGTATTAATTCAATCAGTTCCTTGCATAAAGGAACTAAGGTCATTATCTCAAGATTCATGGGATCAAGCCCCACATTGGGCTCTGTGCTGACATTGCAGAGCATGCTTGGGATTCTCTCTCTCTCTGCCTCTCCCTAGCTGATGCTCTCTTTCTCTCTCAAAATAAGTAAATAAGCTTTTTTTTTTTTTAAAGAGAGACTTGTTTTCCAGCTTGTTATTCTGTGAATTTTGAATGAAAAAAAAAGTAATAATTTTCCATTGCACCAAGCAGGAAGGTTGTAAAAACCCTAGGTTTGAGTTTATGGTATTAAGGACTCAGGATTCTGCTTATATCAGAAATGAAAAGTAGAGTTGTGCTACTTAATGCAGAGCGGCACAACACATACCTTTCCCCCTAAAATGGGTTTATTAAATGAAATGTAAATATACTGGGTGAGTGGTGATGATCAAGGTGATAGAAAAAGATATCCTGTACTATTAGGCTCCAAAACCTTGCATTAGGTCTGAAGAGCGTATAAACCTTGAAACTTCACCTTGATGGTTGTGAAAGCAGATTCCGTGTCATGAGGAAAAAACCAAGCAAACGAAAAAACAAGTACTCATCATGTTTCAACCACATATTTCCATAATAAAAACAAGAATACAGCAAGTGAGCCTTTTCCCTGCCCCCCTCCCTCCCTTCCTTCTCTCATGCTCTTGTCTTTTGTTTTTTAATTTTTTAAATGTTTATTTATTACTGAAAGAGGGAGACAGAGCATGAGCAGGGGAGGGACAGAGAGAGAGGGAGACACAGAATCTGAAGCAGGCTCCAGGCTCTGAGCTGTCAGCACAGAGCCCAACACGGGGCTTGAACTCACGAACTGTGAGATCATGACCTGAGCCGAAGTCGGACACCCAATCGATTGAGCCACCCAGGCGCCCCCTTTCATGCTCCTGCTTTGATTCATAAAGACAAGAGTGTTGTGGCCGAATCTTCTGAATCTTGATTCTACAAGCCTAGAATCTTGATTCCCCATCTCAGCCTAGAAAATCATCTGTCATCTTTAGGGTGACACGTGTCCGTCATAGCTCCCCCTTTGACTGGAAAAATGGCTTCAAGCCAGCTGGAGGTTCAGGGTTCAAGGTGACCATGCAAGGGCGTCTCACGCCTGAGGGTAGTGCCGGGGAGCACGGAGGTCAGGGGAGGTCACGGTTTTCCAAGTACACAGACCTAGACTCAAATCCTGCTTCACTTATGCATCTACTTACCAAACATTTGAGTGCCTGCCTTGGGTCAGGTTCTGATCAGATGCGGAGGAACAAAGGCTCGCTTGCTATACAGTCTAGGAAGTTTACTCACTGATGCAATTAGACCTTGGCCCCATGGGCTCTGTGAGCTGCATAGGTATTGATGTAGACAGACAAATTTTTTGTCTTTATAGAGCTTGCAAATGAGCAGAGGGAACATGTAATAGACAAAGCGAGTACATTCCTGTATTTTGTTTTTGTTGGTTCTGGGAAGTATGGTTTCACTTAAGCAACTCGGAAGTTGCGATGCCTTCTACCGTTGCTGGCGCGTTAGAATCTCTGTTGGCTGGGCAGCCCCGCCCTGACATATGGTCACGGCCTGTGAGTGTGCAAGCCTGTGGATAGCTGTTCCTATGGCTGCTACTTCAGTTCAGTTATGCATGTTGTCGGTCTGTGTAGGACTTAATTCACCATTGAACACGTCTTCAGGGGGACACCTGGGTGGCTCAGTTGGTTAAGCATCAGACTTCAGCTCAGGTCATGATCTCACCATTCGTGGGTTCAAGAGCCCCACGTTGGGCTCTGTGCTGACAGCTCAGAGCCTGGAGCCTGCTTTGGATTCTGTGTCTCCGTCTCTCTTTGCCCCTCCCATGCTTGTGCTCTGTCTCTCAAAAAATAAAGAAAGAAACATTAAAATGTCTTCAGGGGTGCCTGGGTGGCTCAGTCGATTAAGTGTCTGACCTCAGCTCAAGTCATGATCTCAGGATTCCTGAGTTTGAGCCCCCATATCAGGCTCCCTGCTGCCAGCCTGTCAGCATGGAGCCTGCCTCAGGTCTTCTATCCACCCCCCTCCGCCCCTCCCCTGCTTGCGCTCTCTCTCAAAAAAACAAAACATTATAAAATTAAAATAAAACAGTATAAAATAAAGTACAGTACAATACAATACAATATCTTCAAAAAAGATTCCACGATAATTTAGCATTAAAACGACGTGTTACTATGTAGCCAGAAAAGTGTGGAAACCAAGAAGCAAATACTCATTCTTGGAGAAAGACCACAATTCCGTAGTTTCTAATAAACGACAGCAGTGTTTTGACACAGTAAGAAAGGCGGGGGGGGGGGGGTCCCTGCAAGTGGAGAAGATGGGTCCTATCTTATGAGCGAGCTCTCTTTGCAGAAGGGTTGACTGTTACATGCCAAGGAATTCAACCAAAGACCGGAAACATCTCTTAAAACCTCTGAATTGCTAAAGGAAACTTGAGAGTTTCAACCTCACATCAAGGCCGTGACTCACCGGCAAGTCTCACACCACAGAACGGTGTGCCCTAAAATTCATGCCCCGTTAGCTGAGATAAAGAGATTTTGCGTGTCGGGCGTGTTGTGCAGGCGAGTACAGCCGGGGGGGGGGGGGGGGGGGGTGCAGGTTTCAGTGGTGGGGGTGTGGAGGTGCTCACTGGGAAGGCGGCCTTTGAACCAAGACCTAGAGGAGCCCGAAGGAGAGCCTTGCTTCCTTCCAGGGGAGGCCTGTGCCGGGAAGAGCAGCTGAAAAAGCAAACTTACTTAAGGCTGTACTCCAGCCAAACTCCAAATAAGTAAGGCTCTCGCTGGGATGTAAGCTCTACTGGAGACAGAGACGTTGTCCGCTTGTTACCGCTAGATCTCCATGCAGGGCGTGTCCTCGGCATTCAGTACTTGCGGATTAAGTGAACAAACTCGACAAAGGGAAAGAAACGCGACAGTGAACAGTGAAACGATTAATACTTGAAGTTACATTTAAATAATAGCTGTTAATGTAGTTGTGAGGTTTAACACTGTTGTCGTCTGAATATGTGTGTCTCCCCAGATTCATATATTGGAATCCCAACGCCCAAGGGGGTGGGACCAGCAGGGAGGTGGGGCCTCGGGGAGCACTCATGGATGGGGTTACTGCCCGTGTAAAGAAGCCCCACTCAGCTTTCTATGTTCTTCTGCTGAGCGAGGATACAACCAGAAGTCTGCGACCTGGAAGAGAGACCTCACCTGGCCGTACACGCACTCTTCTCGGACTTTCAGTAGGTGAATGGATAAATACACTGTGGTACATCATCCACGCAGTGTACTATTATGCAGGGCTAAAAAGAAATGACTTATCAAGCCATGCAAAGACATAGAAGAAACTTACATGCATATTACCCTGTGAAGGAAGCCATCTGAAAAGTCTACCTACTTGATCGTTCCCACATATCACGTTCTGGGGAAGGCGAACTATGGAGACAGTAAAGGATGAGAAGTTGCCAGAGGCTGGCGGGGGCTGGCGAGGGAGGGATAGGCAGAGCACAGAGGATATTTAGGGCAGTGAACCTATGCTAAGGACACCGAAGTGGTGGGTTCATGTCGTTGTACATTTGTCCAAACTCATAGAGTACGAAATACCAAGAGTGACCTTGAGGTAAACTAAAATCGTGTCAGTGTGGGTCCATCAGTTGTAACAAATGCCCCGTTCTGGTGGGAGATGCTCATAATGGGGGAGACAGTGCATGTGTGGGAGGAGGGGGTATATGGGAGCTCCCTGCATGTGACCCTCAATTTTGCTGGAACACTAAAACTGCTCTAAAAAAATAAAGTCTATTTGGGGCGCCTGGGTGGCTCAGTCAGTTGAGTGTGGGACTCTTGATCTCAGCTCAGGAAATGATCTCACAGTGCATGGCATTGAGCCCCGCGTCCGGCTCTGTGCTGGCAGCATGGAACCTGCTTGGGGTTCTCTCTCTCTGTCTCTTTGCCCCTCCCCTGCTCTCTCAATCTCTCTCTTTTTCAAAATAAAATAAACTTAAAAAAAAGTTATTAGGGGGTGCCTGGGTGGCTCAGTTGGTTAAGTGTCCTGCTTTGGCTCAGGTCATGATCTCACGGTCCTCAAGTCTGCTTTGGATTCTGTATCTCTCTTTCTATGACTCTCCCCTTTTTGTGCTGTCTCTAACTCTCAAAAAAAAAAAAAAGTCTATTAGAAGTAAAGGAAAAAAGCACAGAAAAGGCCTACCAATAATTATTATAACGTTAAAACTGTAAGTCCACATTATTTCAACAAAGCTCAAGGACCAGGGGCCATAAAGACGTTTAAGAAGAGGAGGAGGGTGTAGGCGCCTGGGAGGCTCCGTCGGTTGAGCTTCTGACTCTTGATTTGGGTTCCACGCACGATCTCGTGGTTTATGAGTTTGAGCCCTGCCTTGGGCTCTGTGGAGCCTGCCTGGGATTCTCTCTCTCCCTCTCTGTCTCCCCCTCCCCTAGTCTCTTTTCTCTCAAAATAAATAAACGTTAAAAAGAAGAGGAGGGAGTATAAGATGTTGTGAACATCTCATCTTGTTTGACTCAGAGAAGAGAGAGGTTATAAATACTATTCAATTATTGATGTTGCTAGAAAACTGTGGCTTGAGTTAGTTAAAAATGGAAGTAAAACTAGTAGAATAGAAATAGAATGTAGAAATTTAAAGAAAAGTACAGAAAAGAATGAAGAAAAACTTAATGAGTCCAGTATATGTTAGGAAGGGAAAAGGAGAACACTGGGAAAATACAAATAGAAAACACAAATGGTGCAGACCAGAATGGTATGACCCCGTTTATGGGACAAGCCGGTCCTGGGTGTGGTGAGGGAGGCGGAGGGGACTGCAGGGGACATCCCTTAGGGCCTCCTCCTTCATGGGGTACCGGCAGGGCGATGCCCTGGGGGTGGGCCCCCTTCATCCGAGTGAGCTTGGGAGCTTGCCGCAGCAAAGGAAGGGAGTTTGCAAAACCTGGGTCATCCCTTCCCAGACCTACCCACCACCCCGTGGAGGTCCCTGGAGGTTGCTAGTGGCAGGAAATCGGGAAAGCATTAGTTCGAAGAAGCGGAGACATTATCAGGCACCTTTCCCTGTTGCACACGCTGCGGTGCACACGGCTCCCCCTCGGGGACCACATTGTGCGGCTCGCTGGTCCCCCATTGATGTACGGATTCTTTCCTGCAAATGCTCCCTCACGGCGAGCTGTGGGCCCTGCATGTTGCTGACAGTGTGGACCTGTCCCCTGTGCAGTCATAGCCGTGTTTCTGTTTATTCTCCACCCAGTGTCCCTTTGGCACAATCTCGTATCTGGGCAGGTCTGGGGGAGTGGGGGCGGAGGGCTTCTGCTTCTCAACCAGGCTCCCTCTGCTGGTGCTGATTCAGGGCTCCCTCACCCCCGATCTGTTTTCCGCCAGTCCCGCCCCATCGGCTCCCAGTGTCCACAGTGCTCCCACAATGCTCTGGCCTGCCTCTTTGCTATCTCCCAGCACTCTGTTCTGTGCTAATTTTTATGTTCTCTGGTCATTTCAGTGGAAGTTTGAGAGGAAGCGGATGTGAATGGCGATCTGAAGATCCAAGCTGCAGTTGCAAAATGGCAACCTTTTTCTGTAGAGTGTATTCTGCTTAGCTTGAGGGTAACAACACTCACTAGGCTGTCCGGTACAGTATGTTTGTTAAGAAACAAAGCCCAGTCTTCTGAGCACCCCAACTGTGCTTCCCCAGGACCTTTGCACAACTCTTCCTTCTGCTGGGCTGACCTTTCCACCAGACGCTCACATAGCTTATTTCCTCTTCATTCAGTTCTCTGCTCAAATGTGCCCTCCTCAGAGAGACAGTTTCTGAGTACCTTTATCCTCTTCCCTCCTTCTTTGCTTTATTTTTACTTCTTTCTCTTTCCTTGCTTTATTTTTATGTCTTAGCACTTATCACTCCTTGACATTGTATTATATATTTTTCTGTTTGCTTTTTGCCTTTCCTCTCCATAGGCATAAACCCCCAAAAGGGCAGGGACTTCGTTTCCCAGCTTGTCTGTCCCTAGCACCTGGAATAGTGCGTGGCACATGGACGTACTCTGTCCACGTTTGTGAACATGAGGATCCGCGATCGTGGAGAAGGGCGACTGGTCCGTCTGGGTTGGCTGGGCTGAAGTCCTCACTTCCCTTCCCGTAATATCGCATTCACACAACGGCTTGCCTTATGGTTTAGTAGTCTTTCATTTCTGGTTTAAAAAAACGTATCTTGCATTTCACTGCATAATAATACATCGGCGTTGTGGTTAACAAATCAGTGCTCTGTGACGCAGGTTACAGAGCCTGGAGATGCCACCACGTCGGAGGCGAAACCCTGCCGCCAGTCTTCCTGGGGTCTGCGTGTCCCTCTGAGGACAACCTTTTGTTTGTGAGCACGGAGCTCGGATCTGCGGGCTGGACGATTAGTCAGAGATAATAAGGCGACACAGCAGTTCCCAATGGCTATGTTCGGCTGGCTCAGTCCTCGGCCGACATGATTTTATTAATAGCAGCCATCACTCTTTACCATTCTATTATTTTCCAGCATGATTAATGGTGAGTCTATGGTTGGAAGGAGCTTTACAATAGTAAACGATTATTTAAGTCATGCTTTGACTACCTCCAGCTGCCTGTTCAAGTGGAAACCGGCTGCTCGAGGTGGAAGGTAATTGCTAGATGTAGAATTTAAGCACCAAGAAGTGTTCAAGCAGGAAGGCAGGTCCTGAAGAGGGCTGTGCGCACTGCGCCCGGCAGGCCGGCCGTCCTGGGCAGTGCTCAGGCCCCAGCAGGGATCCGCTGGCCGGCAACCTGCACCTACCACGGTCCTCCAGGAGAGCGACGAAAGCCAGGAACAACCATTGTTGTGAAGGAGGCGGGAGGGAGCAGAAGCGGCAGAGAGGAGGAATATAGAGGAAACTGTTTTGTTGGGAAGGAATAGAATATCGTCACAGAATTTTGCCCTCTGACCTCATTATAAGCCCTTCTATCCAGAATGCTTAGTAAGTGGGGCAAGAGTGGGTTCTCACTTTTCCATGGACTCTTGGAGGTAGTGCAGAAATCAGCAGAAGTGCTCTGATGTTGTCTGCATCGCCCTGCGTAGCTTCAGCTCTGGAAGCAGATCTCAGGACACAGCAGACATGAGAGGTTTCCAGCTGTGAAGGGAAGCTGGTACCAGTGGAGAGAAGTGATAAGCATGTGGATGGCTTCTTCCAGAATTCCTTTTTCATTCGTAATTCAGAGTCTCAGGTTAATGTCAAGAAGCTAGAGTCTTCCCTGGCTCTCACATGACTTCCAGAATATGTTACTAATCTCTGATGATGCCATGTGGGGGTCAAATAGAGCTATAGATTAAGGCCAGCTTAGGGGCATCTGGGGGCTCAATTGGCTAAGTGTCTGACTTCAGCTCAGGTCATGATCTTGTGGTTTGTGGGTTTGAGCCCTGTGTCGGGTTCTGTGCTGACAGCTCAGAGCCTGGAGCCTGTTTCAGATTCTGTGTCTCCCTCTCTCAGCCCCTCCCCTGCTCGTGCTCTCTCTCTCTCTCTTTCTCTCTCTCTCAAAAATAAATAAACATTAAAACATTTTTTTAAAAAGCTAGCTTAAAGGGTTCATTTTGATGAAAGCTCTATTAAAGGAAAATCCCACTTCTCATTGGGAGAGTCCATAATTCCCTCTTGGTTGAGCGCCCCCTGTTGGCAGCAAAACCAGATGTGATGTTAACAGATGGGCTGTAATCAGGAAGGATGGAAAGATTCCCACAGTACAAGGCTGCCTCCAGCTCAGCCTTAAAGTTGCCTCCTTATGTTCTTCTTCTTTGTGCTCAGCGTATTCAGACGGCTAACACTCTACCACCAGCCCTTAAAGCTTTCCTCCAGACTGGATTTAGTATGTTGGCAACAAAGAAATGCTTGAATCTTCCCCCAGCATGTCTAGTGGTAAGATCTGAGGAAAATAACACAATTATACAAATTTTAGCAAAAGGGGTACATTATCAGCAAGAGGCCTTGATTAATGGTTAAGAAAAGGGAAGACTGTATATGGTTAAAAACATGGGCTTGGGAGTCCAAAAAAATCCAAGAGCTCTACGTACTTGGTGACATCATGAACTTCAGCTAATTCCCTGGCTTCAGGAAACCTCAGTTTCTTGACCTGTGAAATGGGGAACCTCTGTCATGAGGGTTCTCAGGTAAGGTTCTTAGTGCCAGGCCTTGCATATCCTAAATGCACAAGAAACAGTTGCATTTATGATTACTGCTATTGCCATTCGTTCCAGAGAAAAATGGGAAGAAATTTTAGACTAAACAAAAGTGACTGGAGATCTTCTCTGGCCAAATTCTCCAAAATCGAATTCAAGAATCCCCGAACAGTTTGGAATTGTGATCAGTGCAACCTGGACTATCGTGTGTCCCTCCAGTCCGTCTCTCATACAATCTCCAGCGTTTTTTTTTTAAACGGTGAGAATCTTGCCATGGAGACCTCTGGAAAAAGGTCTCCTGATCTCTCCACGGGGGCCTCTGTGCTGGTCCCCCTGTAATTCCGTAGTTCCCACTCGCCTTCAGGAGAGACCCCAGATCCTGAGCTGGATTCTGATCAGTCTGAACCCTTTGCAGCGGTGATTGCAGAGGCCTGGCTTCCCCCGGAGCGAGCCCTCTTCCCCCTTCCCTGCCTTTGTCCACTTTGGGCACCGCCATTCATCTTTAAGTCACAACCCAAAGGTCACCTCCTCTGAATCCTTGGCTCGGACTCAGCCAGTTGCTCCCTTTGTTGTGCCAGAGCCCTGGGCGCAGCTCTCTGGTGGCATTTCTTTCATGGGCTAGTGGGTGGTGGCTTTCCTGGCTTCTTCCCCCACTGGCTGATGAGTTTCTGAGACCCTCGTGTTGGAGGCCTCTGTGCAGGACCCGGTGCTCAGCAAGGTAGCCGAGTGAATGAACGAACCACAACCAATGGCAAGCGGGATGGGCTTCCTACCCGTCTTGAAGCGCCAGCTGGACGTGCCGCCATTTTTTACTACAGTTCCGTCCTAGTTGCCATGTGTCCCCTTCCCCTGATTGTCTGTGGGTCCCTGAGGATACAGACTGTATCTTCCCTCTCTGTAGTCTGGAGTCCGCTTGAGTGCCTGGAGCTTGGGATTTATTCCATAAATGTTTCTTGAGAATATAAATGAAAGATACGCACTTCATATCTTCAGTATTCATTTGGGACATGTTTGCTGCTGGTATTTTTGTTGCCTTTTGTGTCTTCAACTTCTCGAAATCACTTTTAGTTTCTATCCCAGGCCCAAAGACTTAATAGGCCCTTAATAAATATTGTTTGGTTGCTTAAGGCTTTCCTTAATAATGGATGTTAGCACTTATATTCTGTCATCATTACGTGTCTTAAAATTATCCTGGAAGTGAAAGAGAAACGCTTATTTTAAACATTTAAAGCCAGGCTTTCTCAGAGAAACAGTACAATGATAATCACAGCTAAACAGATGAATCCGTAAGGAGAAATAGTGCTGCTAGGTAGCAGAAAAGTAGCTCAACACTAGGGGTCCCTCTTTCCATATGATCCGGTGGCCCTTCCCAGGGTCCTCGCCAGCTGCATGGCTTCTGGCTGGGAACAAAAAGTGAGGAGCAGAGGAAATTTGAGCCGGTAAATTCTTTGTGGCATCGCAAATTAGATCTTAGCCGTCAGGCCTGCTTTGCCGACGCTCTGGCAGGCCTACAGGAAAAGTACTATTTTCTGCCCCCAAATCCTAGCCTCACTTTAATTTTATTCTATTTATATCTGGCTCTTGAATTAGCCATGTGACTTTATTCAGCTCTTTTTATCTCATCCCAATCTGGGAGGCAATCTGGGCTTGGTGGCTGGTTTTACACTGAATTGTCGCGGCGGCATGGAAGCGGGGAATGGTGTTTCCCCCGTCCCTCACGGTGGCATGGCGGATGACAAAGCTAGGACCGTGTGGAAACGAGTTGGATGTTCCTGTTCAGGGGAAAACGTGGATGGAGGAGTATGGTACCGCACAAGCGTAGCGCACTCTTCCCGAGGGATTCTGGGCAAGAGCAAAGTTTTATAGTCTTAGAAGCGGCAACATGGAGACAGGCTGGTAGACGAGAGGTCAGGGATGTCCTTGTAAGCGTCGCAGGTTCTGTCTTCCAGCAGAGGGCGAGCTAGCGGAAGCCGTGGTAGAGGATGGCGGTTGGTGTCCAGTCGCTTTCCTTGACACTTGTTTCCTGTAAGCCAGCCTCCCTTAGGTTTACACGTGCCTGTGCATCAGGCCACTGGGGTGGCCTCCATTGTTTGTGGGTTCCAGTGTATGAAATTCACTTTATCAAGTACTGATCAAAATTTAAGGTATTAGTGCCACTCTGAGCGATCACTTTTTGTTGATGTTGGAGATGGACTGGATGCCCGACTGTTATCATAGGTCTCCGTCCTTTAAGCGACCATTTTCTTCATCTTGTTTTTGGCATTCTAGGTGAAGAGAGATCATTTGTCTGGCCACCGGCAGCTGCACATATGCATTTAAAGCTTTTGAGAGAACACAGCGCACCAGGGAGACTGTTCGAATGGCTGTAAACAGGATGGAACCCAATGTTTGGGGGGTATTTTGAAGCCACAGTCCCTGTGACTCAAACTAATTTAGACCAAATAGATCAAAGAAAGGCCCCCATTGAAGGAGTCACCTTTGTAAGCCAAATGGCTTGTCCAGTGATCTCATTTAATGGACTCTCAACTTCCCCAGATGCGTTCATCTAAGGGCAGCAAGTCATGTTGGCCACAGCACAGACACCTCTTTGCTCAGCTAAAAGACAGTCAAAGCTACCCTATTATCAAAGACATCTTTGGCCAGAGAGTTTAGGGATTTCTGTTGAACAGCTCTTACTGTAGCAAGAGATTCTGCAATACCTTCAAGAGTTAAGGTGAGGTTCCTAATCATAGCCTCATATACACTTAACTCCAAGGCAGGGGAGTAGGGATCTGCCAAAGGAAGTGAATTTTGAATCATGAATGCCTCCTGGCAATTCCCATTTGAGTCTGTGATATGGGTTGAGAGGTGTAGCCCATCATGAAGGTTTGGTTGTGAACCAACCTTCCAGCCATTTCCGAGCTGCCCATCAACGAGGGGTGCTAGTCCTCCGCGGATAAAGATAAGCCCAGGAGGAACACAGAGGCTGAGAGCAGTGTTTCGTGGTGGAGGCTGTTGAAACAGCAGAGTGTATGGCAACCAGCCAAGGCTCTGAACTGGAAAGATTACAGGCCCTGGAGGCAAGTCCAATCAAAGGGTCTGTGGACCTCAAGACAGCATTATACTAGTTTCTGTGACAGAGCTGGGATGGGAAGTTTCTCAAGTTGGGAGTTTTTAACTGGAAGCAGGGGCATTGACTTACAGGAGTCAAGGTTGGAAAGTCTGACACTATAGAGAAGGGGCTTGGTGTGGACCAGGAAAACCACTGTTAGAAATCAGACAATAGTTTGTAACAGGCAGAACTACACGTCCACTAGCATTATGGTCTGACCGGGCTGTTTGGTGGCAAACTCATCAATCAGATAGGTTTCCCTCACTCTGTGAGCTCCAGAAAAATGGATGATAGCCTTACTTTTCCAAGTGTTAGAGAAAGAACAGCAGAGCAGACACCAAAGGGTATCTGATGAGAGGGGAGGGGACCAGGATTCTTGTTCTAATGGCTTGGGTGGAAACAGGCTACTTTGTGACTGCTAGTGAACTTCATTGTGAGGTCTCTGGTGTTTGTCCTGGACCTGGTGTCATGTGGAATCTTCTTCAGCTGTTAGATATGCACCTGAGTTTCAACATCTTGTAATTTGGCAATGGAGTTGGGCATAGGAGCTCATGGTAGCATTCTTTTCATGAATCAGGCTTTTGCAAAAGCATCACAGTAAAACACTGTAAATGACAAATGACTTAAAAATGCCCATGGTTAAAAATCTGAGGGAGTCAGGGCACATGGGTGTCTCAGTCAGTTAAGTGGCTGACTCTTGATTTCAGCTCAGATCATGAACTCACGATTCATGAGATTGAGCCCTGCATCAGGCTCTGCGCTGACGGTGTGGAGCCTGCTTGGGATTCTCTCTTTTCCTGTCTCCCTCCCCTCCCACACACACACTCTCTCTCAAAATAAATAAATAAGCTTTTAAAAAAAGTAAACCTTATTTTAAAACATCTGAGGGAGTTCATTTGATAAGGAAATGTAGTTATTTCTGTGGCATATAATAATTTAGGGTAATAATTGGACAGGGATAGTGTTGGCATATTTTTAGACTTTAACCACTTTTTGGAATACCTATATTAGGAATATATGTCCAAACACATGTAACCTAAAGTTTATCATCACTTATTTGACAATGCTACTAAGGAAATTTAATGTACCAAATAAACTTAATTAGTTTAACATCTCTCCTTTACATGGTGAGACACAAATCCTTTGACATGTTCTAGGGATTCTCTGGGATATCTCAAAGTTATTTTGAGGTCAAAGACTCCATTTAGAATTTGGTTTGGAGAAGTTGTCAAATGGCAGAAGGTTTGAACATTTGACTAATTAGGATCACAGATCATTAGAAAGTAATACTTAATTACCTATTTCATCAAAGTGACAGGAGAAGATGTTAAAGGCAAATACAGAAGGTTACATAGTGATGAGCAAAACTTACCTCCCTTAATATCGAGAAGATTGGGTTTTCTTAAGTAACCCTACCTGAAACACACAACATGAAGCACAGTAAATTGTTTTCTTAAGATACAAAATCTTTGCTGTCCAAGTAGATTACTCAAAAGATAATAAAATAAATAAAATAAACGTTCACAGACCAATAGTCTAATAATTCAACTTTGTCTTCTTAACAGAGAGAAAATCAAATTCTAATTTTGTTTCTGTGTACTTTTTATGTTAAACTCATTTTATTTATTTATTTATTTATTTGTCTTTTACTTATTTTTGAGAGACAGTGTGAGCAGGGGAGGGTCAAAGAGAGAGGGAGACACAGAATCTGAAGACAGGCTCCAGGCTCTGAGCTAGCTGTCAGCACAGAGCCCGATGCAGGGCTCGAACCCATGAACTGTGAGATCATGACCTGAGCTGAAGTCAGATGCTTAACCGACTGAGCCACCCAGGCGCCCCTAAACTCATTTTTTTTAAAACATAAATAAATCCATTCCAATCTTAGCCAGCTTAGCCACACCTAAAATTCCATTCCCAAGATTCCTTTCTCCTAAATACTTTACAGTTTGTTTTTCGATATCCATTGAAGCTTGTCTTTATTTTCCCCTCTTTTTCTCGTTCTGGATCAGTAATTTTATTTTGCACAAAATTACACTCTTTTTCCCTTAGCAAAATACCCATATCCATACCACATACATTTTCTTACCAAAAACACATCTTACTTTCCCTGCATAAAGTTGTTAACTTTACTAGTTCTAGTAGTTTTAATTACATATATTGATGAGAATTCTTAACCCTTAGAATCATTAATTTCTAATGAAAGCCAGGAAGTAAGCACTTGTAGACTGTTAACCTAAAATTCTAGGGATTGGAAAATGTATATGTATATATATTATAATTTCTAGAAGTACATTCTTACAGTAAACTTTTCAATGTGGTGTAAAACATGTTTATGAATATACTCAAATATCTTTAGTTCCTCAAGGAAGCCAAAAGTGGACAAATCTATGTTTTCTAATTAATGTTTCAGTATTTTATCTTATTTGGAAATGATCTAGATATTCAGTGAATATTCAGTATTTAACTTATTTCAGTAGAGGGGTGCCTGAGTGGCTCAGTTGATTAAGCGTCCGGCTTCGACTCAGATCATGATCTCAATGGTTTGAGGGTTGGAGCCCTGTGTCAGGCTCTGTGCTGACAGCTCAGAGCCTTGAGCCTGCTTCAGATTCTGTGTCTCCCTCTCTCTCTCTCTCTCTCTCTCTGCCCCTCCCCTGCTCAGGTTCTCTCTCTCTCTCTCTCAAAAATAAATAAACATTAAAAATATTTTTAAATCTTGATGAGGTCCCAGTAGTTCATTTTTGTTCTTAATTCCCTTGCCTCTGGGGATGTGTCGAGGAAGAAATTGCTGCGATTGAGGTCTAGGAGGCAATTTCCTGCTTTTTCCTCAAGGGTTTATGGTTTCCCGTCTCACATTCAGATCCTTTATTCATTTTGAGTTTACTTTTGTGAATGGTGTAAGAAAGTGGTCTAATTTCATTTTTCTACATGTTGCTGTCCAGCTCTCCCAACACCACCTGTTGAAGAGGCTGTCCTTTTTCCACTGGACACTCTTTCCTGCTTTGTCAAAGATTAATTGGCCATATACTGGTGGGTCCAGTTCTGGGTTCTCTATTCTATTCCATTGGTCCATGTGTCTGTTTTTGTGCCAATACCATACTGTCTTGATGAAGACAGCTTTGTAGTAGAGGCTAAAGTCTGGGATTGTGATGCCTCCCATTTTGGTTTTCTTCTTCAATATTACTTTGGCTATTCGGGGTTTTTTGTGGTTCCATATGAATTTTAAGATAGTTTGTTC
>NC_043709.1:124788709-124803827 GCF_006229205.1 Suricata suricatta
CAGGGGATACAGAAGTGCTGATGCATAGGAGCACATGTACCCCAATGTTCATAGCAGCACTTTCTACAATAGCCAAATCATGGAAAGAGCCTAAATGTCCATCAACTGATGAGTGATCAAGAAGATGTGGTTTATATATACAATGGAGTACTACATGGCAATGAGGAAGAATGAAATATGGTCATTTGTAGCAAAGTGGATGGACCTTGAGGGTGTCATGCTAAGTGAAATAAGTCAGGCAGAGAAGGATAGATACCATATGTTTGCACTCATAGGTCTAACAGGAGAGACCTGGCAAGGGACCATGGGGAGAGGAAGGGGGAAAGAGAGCTGGAGAGAGTGAGGGACACGGATCATGGGAGACTATTGAATACTGAAAACGAACCATGGACTGAAGGAGGAGGGGGAGGGAAGAGGGGGGTGATGGTCATGGTGGGGGGCATGTGTGGGGAGAAGCACTGGGTGTTATATGGAAACCAATTTGATAATAAACTATTAAAAAAATTAAAAATAAAATCCAATTGTGTTGAAAAAAATTTTTAATTAACGTATTTCAGTATAAGTTTAAGGTTTCAAGTTACCATATTTTTAAAGTAGACATCCCAAGGGCATAATTATTATTGAGAAGTTTCTAAACTTATATCTTACTTATATCTGATTCACTTGTTCTCCACAGTTCTGTTAAGATTACTCATGAACCTCGTGAGACATTAAATAGCTAAACACTTTAACTCATATTTCTTGCTGACAAATTTTTGTAATGACCTTATTTGATTGTTAGTTAACCTGCAATAGAAGTATTATGCAGGATTGTATTTAATATTGATAGCTCTAAAGACATGGCTGCTTTAATTAAACTAACAAACTAGCTTTTATTTACCGACGATTATCCTAGAGCATGTGTACTTGAACATTTACATAGTTTCTAGGTTTCTAAGAGTATACTTCATGTTTTTTTTAAAGTAGGCTTCATGCCCAGTGTGGAGCCCAATGTGGGACTTGAACTCATTACTGTGAGATCAAGACCTGAGCTTAACCGACTAAGCCACCCCTGTGCCCTGAGTGTATGCTTAATTTATATAAATGTTTCATTTCTTCAATCTAATCAAATAGAATTCTTTGCAAACTAATTTTGAGAGTACTGAGCTAGAAGAAAAATCACATGTTTATAACATATATACATAGACATATATAAGTAGATAAGCAAAAAAATAGATTTCATAGCCTTCCTTTTAAAATTTTAGCTCTGAGTCAGGTACAATAATGCAAAACTCATTAATTTATAAAACAACCATTGGATCCAAATTGTGTTTCTAGCAAAGAGAATAAATTAAGCTTATTTGCTAAGATAGCTTCAACTTTGTAAAGATTTTTCATTTGCCTAGTTTCCAAATCTCCTTTTCCTTTTCTTCTCTTTTTTCCTTCCCATAAGAATTTCCTCCCTAAAGTTTGCATTGCAAAAAAGATGGTGCTGGGTTCTTGGAGAAGCCAAAAGGCACAGGGAAAGAACAGAAACCCCTCCAGGAAGGATTTTGTTTCCAAAATTTGGAATTTTATAAAATCTCCAAGCCTTTAGAGATGAATTGGGGAGGTTTTGGGATCTGTTAAAAGGATAGATGGGCTTTGAAGAGCTTTTGGTCTGAATTTCTGATCTTATGAAGACTCAATTAATAAGATAAGGACAATTATTTTTAATTTCTGAGGGTTGGGTTGTAATCTGAGTGACATCACAGGTGTACCCACCCACCCACATTTAATCTTTGGTTTGCTTCTTTATATCAGGGAGAAGATAGATCTTCAAATAAGATGGAAATCAAAACATTTCCATGTTCTGGAGTTAGAGCTCTTTGTCTCTGGAATTTTTTTTTTTTTCTTCTTTCTGGGAACATAGTTTCATTTAGCTTAGAGGAAGAAAATGTAAAATAAAAAAGCTCCTATCAGGCTCTGAATATCAGCTTTCTGACCATAGAGCTACTTAAAATCCTTTCAAATATCATGTCAGGTCTCACCCAAAACAAATGTCAATATGCAAGAGGCATCCCCCAGAGAGGGTGCAAAAGTTAGGACCTTTTCAAGGTCTAGAGACGCTGCTAAAGATCACCTGAAGAAAGAAAGAGTTGGACAGTTCCCGAAGAACCGGAAAGAGTTGAAAGGACACCAGCCACAATTGGAGGGAAACCCACATCTCTGTTTGACCCTAGCTAGCTGCAAGTGGGCTGTGACCCACATTTTTGTCTGGCCTTATATTTGGAGCCCCCCAACCTGATGTTGGGCAAGCCAAGTCCTCAGGGCACAACAGGAGACCAACAAGAAGGTGACAGCTGTCCCTGGGAGAGAAAGGATCAATAACCAATGGGTCTGGATTTGGAAAAGAAGTGACGAGAAATTTTATCTTCCTCTTGATCGGGCAAACAGAGGTTTGGGAGAGCTGGCTCTGGTAAAGATTCTCCCCCTGTTTCTGCTTCTCCCAGTTCTCCCATGATCTCACCTATAGGGTCTGGAGTGAGCAGGGGATAGAGCGGAGAGTGTGGCCCCGGTATCTACCAGAATTTGGCAAGGTTTTCCATTAATGTTAATTTGAGTTTCCCCTAGGCTGTGGAAGGGAATAACTGGTAGCAGTTACAAGAGAATCCCTTGGAGTCCTGTCAGGCTGAGAGGGGCCCTAATGGGGGCCCTCCATTGAGTGTAGATATGGGGCGCCTGTAAGACACTAACTGAGCAGACTTGGTTTGCAGTCATGTAGTCTCTCGGAGGAGAAAGACAGCTGAGACAGAGGATTGCCAGCCTGTAAGTACTCAGGTGAAGGAGGATAAAGGGGAGTAGAGGGAGCCACATCGGCCTTATGGTCTTTTTACAGAGGTTTTAGTTACCTCTCGTGTCTTTAATTTTTCATTAGCTTTTTGCAGTAGGTTTTCCATTGAAGCTATTTTGGAATTTGAAGCCTTTTGGAGGCTTCTTCACACCAATTAAAACAGGTACCCCATTCTGTTGTTGACTTGGGAACAATTACTTTTTAAATTTTTCCCCAGTCCTTAGGGGGCCATTTTCCCCCCATTCAAAACTAATCACAGCAAAATTTTACACTCTTCCATCTAATTAAAAAGCTAATCAATGTCATGTTTCAGGCCATGAAAAATTATGTAAAGACCTAATTTAGGATTTTACAACTGGAAAGGATTTGAGGCTGTATCCAACGTCTCCTTTTATAGATCGGGAAATTGAGGTCCGGGATGGTTCAATAGACTCTCTAAGTCCATACAATCAACTGGGTTAGAAGGTTTTAAAGGGTAGAACTAAAGTCAAATTAAGAACTAGTCCTCCTGCACTTGTTGGGAAGAGCACTGGGTGTGTATGGAAACCAGTTTGACAGCAAATTATATTAAAAAAAAAAAAAAAAGAACTAGGCCTCTTAATGTGTAGGAGATAACACTGAGCAAGAATGACCTGACAGCTATTTGTGTGGATTGGCTCATAGACTCAGCTTCTTTCCGAACCAAGTTTCTTTCCTACTTTCAGCAAAAGACAGACATGTTTTTTAAACCACTGGCCACTTTCTGATTCATTCTTTGTCTCTCTCTCTCTCAGTATCACTGTAAAGAAAATTTTGATCTTAATTTGAAAACACCCCTAAGCTAAGTAAAATTATTCAAGAGAATAACTTAGGTTAATTTCAGTGGTAGTCTTGAAAAAAGGTACAAAACGCTTTTAAAAGTGAATAAAATGAAGATATAAACTGATGAGGCACTGGACAACGTCAGTGTCAAAACAGAAGACAAATACACAGTTGGGAAGAGAAGAAAAGAGAGAAAAAACAAAGCAGAAAAGAAGTCTCATGGAATATTTCATTTCTCATCTTTGAAGAATGACAGGAGGAAAATTTTAAGAAAGTAGAATGAAATGAGTCAATCCATTTCATTTGGTTTGGAAACAACCAAAAAAATGAGCAGTATTTTGATTTCAACCCACTCAGACCAGCAGGGCCAGAATGTCTGTATTGCCAAAAGGCAGCTGGTGTCTCAGTATAACTACCGTCACCCTTTTCAAAAGCTTGGGGTATAAGTGACATATAATATTGTATTAATTTCAAGTGTACAACATCATAATTCAATATTTGATCATATCATATTATGATCACCATAATACATCTACTTTGCACTTGTCACCAAACATACATAAGATATATGGTATCTTAATGGGAACTTTTAAGATCTACACTCTGAGAAACTTTCAAACATGCAATACAGTATTATTAAAAAATTTTTTTTTAATATTTATTTTTGAGAGAGAGACACACACAGAGTGTGAGTGGGGTGGGGGGTTACAGAAAGAGGGACACACAGAATCCGAGGCAGGCTCCAGGATCTGAGCTGTCAGTACAGAGCCCGACACAGGGCTCAAATGCATGAACTGTGAGCTCATGATCTGAGCTGAAGCTGGACGCCTGACTGAGCCGCCCAGGTGCCCCATAATATAGTATTATTATTTAAAAAAATTTTAATGTTTTTTATTTATTTTTGAGAGACAGAGAGAGACAGTGTGAGCAGGGGAGGGTCAGAGAGAGAGGGAGACACAGAATCTGAAGCAGGCTCCAGGCTCTGAGCTAGCTGTCAGCACAGAGCCTGATGCGGGGCTCGAACTCATGAACTGTGAGATCATGACCTGAGCCGAAGCTGGACGCCTGACTGACTGAGCCACCCAGGCGCCCTCCCCCATAATACAGTATTATTAAGTCTAGTTGCCATGTAGCACATTACAGGCCCATTACTTACTTATTTTATAACTGGGAAGTTTGTACCTTTTGACTCCCTTCACCCATTTAATCCCTGATCCCTGTGTCTGGCAACCATTGATCTGTTCTCTGTGTTTATGAACTTTATTCTTTTTTCTTTTTTTAGGCTTCTACATATAAGGGAGATCATATGGTATTTGTCTTTGTTTGACTTATTTCACTTAGTATAATGCCTTCAAGATCCTTTCATATTGTTGCAAATGGCAAAATCTCATTCTCTTTTTATGGCTAAATAATATTCAATATATATTGAATAATATTTATATATTATGTGATACTCAAAATATTG
Organism: Suricata suricatta; assembly: GCF_006229205.1. NCBI lineage: Eukaryota > Metazoa > Chordata > Mammalia > Carnivora > Herpestidae > Suricata > Suricata suricatta. The sequence goes on from NC_043709.1 coordinate 124,793,788, forward strand.
TGTATATATACCACATTTTCTTTACCCACTTATCCACTGATGGACACCATAAGTTATTTCCATGTTTGGCTATCATAAATAGTGTGCCAGTGAACATGGGGGTGGATATATCTTTTTGACTTAGTGTTTTTGTTTTCTTTGCATAAATACCCAGAAGTGAAATTGCTAGGTCATATGATAATTCTATTTTTAATTTGTTGAGGCACCTCCATACTGTTTCCATAGTGGCTGCACCAATTTACATCCCCACCAACAGTGCACAAGGGTTTTCTGTCTCTACATCCTTGCTAACACTTATTTCTTATCTTTCTGATAACAGCCATTCTAACAGGTGTGAGGTGCTACCTCATTGTGGTTTTGATTTGCATTTCCTTGATGGTAATTGATGTTGAACATCTTTTCAAATGCCTACTGGCCATCCAGATGTTTTGTTTTGTTTTGAATAACATCTATTCAGGTCTTCTGCCCATTTAAAAAAATTCTTTTAAATGTTGTTTGAGAGAGAGAGAGAGACACGCACGCGCACACACACACACACACACACACACACACACACACACATGGTGTGATGGGGGAGGGGCAGAGAGAGAGGGGGACACAGAATCCGAAGCAGGCTCCAGGCTCTGAGCTGTCAGCACAGAGCCCTAGGCGGGCTCGAACACCCAGACCGTGAGATTATGATCTGAGCCGAAATCAGATGCCTAATCTACTGAGCCACTTAGGCGCCTCTCTTCTGCCCATTTTTTAATGGAATTATTTATTTTTTTGATATTGAGTTGTATAGTGTCTTTATATTTTTTGGTTATTAACCCTTACCAGATATATAATTTGCAAATACGTCCTCCCATTCCATAGGTTTCAAATGTACCTCTTAAATGAACATGTCAAATTAGAACATTCCCCATAATAGCCATTGTAGTTCTGGTAAGATTTTGCCTTTTTGTAGATATCTACAGCTTCCAGGACCACAGTTCTTAGACCTAAAATAAGCAGTTGTGCTCAAAGGTGGCACATTTAATTCTTTGAAACTTGGGGATCCCATTTCTGTAGCCAAGTCTTGGGTCTTGTGGAGCCAAATTAATATGTAAGGGGATGTGCCCGGAGTTAGGGATTTTGTGGTGTTTTGCAGTGTACCCTGTTGCATAAAGACTTTCTTGAGATTAGCAGGTAACCTGCTGTCAATCTAACCCATTTTATGAGCAATTCATCCTTGCACAGAAGCCTTAGTTAGGTGGCAAGCACTCTAACAGCTTTTAAGTGGTTGACCCATGCCCACCAATTTTGCAGTTGTGGCTTTCACACTCCCATGAGCAATCGATCTATTATTTCTTTCACAAGATTTCTCTATAGTGGTGGATGCCCTCCTGGCTATTAACAGTCCTGACTTAGGTGTACTTAGATCTTGACATGGCCAAAAATGTCCAAATTTCTCCTCTAAATTTCTTTCTCCAAGTTCCCCAGCAGTTTATCCTGGGGTCTTAACCTCATGTCTCTGTGAGTCCTCTGATGGCTGCCATCTTGTTTTCTTAGACTGAGAGGTCCCCACGATTTTCCTTGTTGAAAGAATCCTAGTTCAACATGACTTACTGTTTCTGGCTGTCTGTGCACATTTTCTGCGATCTATCAGGACCTCTTGAGGGCATTTACCCTGTAGATGAGATTCGACACAAACCCAAATGTTGTGAGTTCACTAAGTCACACCTGGAAAAATCTGGAGTTGGAAGGATTAAGACAAACCCAAGGAGCTCAGAATACAAAATAAACAGAGCTCGACCTGACAGAAGCTTTCGGGGAGATCCTGGTGAGCAGCCCAGAAGTCGGAGAATCAAAAAGTCTTTGTAGGTTCCTTCACCTTTTTCCAAGAGTGGCCCCTGGGATCTTCAGCAGCTAGTTCTGAGTCCCATCTTGTCATCCAAACTGTCCAATGACAAAACTAAAACAATTAGTACTGGGTTTGATGTCCTTTGTTCAAGAGAGAACAGTTCACGGATAGGGGAGTACAGTGCATCACAAACACGCTTGCTGAGGGATTCTGGGTAAGAACACGTTTTATAAAGTGTTAGGAAAGGGCGTAGCAGGCTAGCGGAAAGGTGAGCTAGGTGAGCTAGCTAAAAGCTGAGTCGGAGGATTGAGATTGGGGTATGGTGGCTTTTCTTGACAGGGGTTTCCCATAAGTGAAAAGCTGACTTAGGTTTAGGTTTGTGATGTGAGCCAGGCCACGAGGATGGTGGGGGAGGGAGGGAGAACTCCATGTTATGGGTCCTGAAATACAAGATAACTTTCTCAGACATGAAGGATATAGGAATAAAGTTAAAGGTTACCAGGATCTCATAGCTCAGGCTGTGCCTTAGCCAGGGCTGGCTTTACACCTAAGAGTCAGGGTGTCTCACAGCCTGGGAACCCCTTCATTATTTTTTAAAAAAATGTTTTAAAAGTGTTTACTCATTTTTGAGAGAGAGGGGAGGTATAGGGGCAGATAGAGAGGAAGACACAGAATCAGAGCAGGCTCTAGGGTCTGAACTGTCAGCACAGAGCCCGGCACAGGGCTTGAACCCATGAACTGTGAGATCATGGCCTAAGCCAAAGTTGGATGCCTAACCCACTGAGCCACCCAGGAGCCACATGCAAGTGGATTGTAGAGCCCCTTTAAAGTCACACCCCCTCTGCCTGGAGTGTGGAGAACCAAATTACAAAGGGCCAGAGCGGGGGTGATACCACAGACAGCCTCACTTTGGCAATAGACACTACAGACATTTCTGACACCTTAGTTTCAAGGGCTGCGTGTCAGATCAGAGACATGTCAGTTTGCCACCCTGGAATTCTGCTTGGGGTCTTGGCAGAGTGTCTTAGCTGGCTGTGACCTGGCCACAGACCGGGAGGAAGTTAATGTGTTTCACATGTTATTGGCAGCTCTGGGCCCTCCTACAGTAGTGAAATAACTCCGGAAATTCTTTTGCTGACTCCTTACTGTTTTTAGTTTCCCTATAGAGACACAACTCAGGGGCCTCTGAGATTTCCAAATCAATGAGCAAGGACACCTGTGAATTGCTAATGGCTTGAAACTTTGGGGAAATAAAGCTCAAAACGTGACAGTGGCATTCTGATTAATTTAGAGGGAAGGGGAATGTGCAAACTCAGGTCCAGATTGGGCTGGATTTTCCCAGCATCTCGTACCTTGTTTGGTTATGAACACGTCCCACCTCCTATGAGGTGCACAGATTCTGAGATGGAATCCAATTAACCTTTTGCAGAGTTTCAGCTGGGAGGCTGGAAAGCACATTTGTTTCCCCTAATTCTGGTGCTGTCCTGATGCTAATCGATGATAGCGCATTGAGGGACCTAATAGTCATTGCGTTTTTATAGCCTGGCAATTAACTTCTCCATTTTGCTGCAGGCTGGGAGGCTGGGATCCCAAGGCGGGTTCCCCCTCACAGCCTCCCTTGCTCCCGAGCTGCATGTTCTGCAGGTGCTGGAAGAGCCCACCATCCTCTCCCCTCGGTGGGATCACAGCGGAGCAACCATTAAGCCTCCGTGAGAAGAAGGTTGGCTACAAAACATTACAGTCTCTTTCTATATGGAATGCTTTTTTGGTTTTTTGGTTGTTTTTTTTTTGGAAGATGTAGAGCCTCTCCTGTGCCAGTAATTTGAAAATGAGTATTTGTGCAGCGCCTGGGTGGCTCAGTCAGTTGAGTGTCTGACCTTTGATTTCAGCTCAGGTCATGATCTCAGAGTGGTAGGATCGAGCCCCGTGTGTGGGTCCATGCTGAGCGTGGAACCTGCTTGGGATTCTCTGTTTCCCTTTGCCCCCTCTCCCGCACATGCGCGTGTGTGCACGTGCGCACACACACACTCACACACACACACACACACACACTCTCTCTCTCTCTCTCTCTCTCTCTTTCTAAAATTAAAAAAAAGTATTTCTAAATTTTTTAAATGTTTTTTATTTATCTTTGAGAGACAGAGAGAGACAGTGTGAGCAGGGGAGGGTCAGAGAGAGAGAGAGAGGGAGATACAGAATCTGAAGACAGGATCCAGGCTCTGAGCTGTCAGCACAGAGCCCAACATGGGGCTCAAACCCATGAACTCTGAGATCATGACCTTAGCCGAAGTTGGACACTTAACTGACTGAGCCACCCAGGAGCCCCATAAAGTATTTCTGAGAGATTAGGGTATTCTGGTTATAAATTGCCATTTTGCAAATTACGCCAAAACCTTTAGTAGCTTAAAACAAAAATATGTATTTATCCCCACTCTATTGGTGTTCTGGGCAGCCATAAACAAGTACTCCAGACTGGTGGATTGAACCAAGAAGATTTGTTTTGTTTTGTTTTGTTTTGTTTTGGTCATTCTTGAGGCTGGAAGTCAGAGATCAAGGTGTAGACAGGGTTGGTTTCTTCTGAGGCTGCCCTCCGTGTCTCTTCGATGGCCATCTTCCCCCTGTATCCTCACATGGCCGGTCTCCTCTCTACTTGTCTATGTCCTAATCCCCTGTCCTTGTCAGGGTACCAGTCAGACTGGATTGGGGTCCACCCTAATGGCCTCACAGTAACTTAATTACCTCTTTAAAGGCCCTTCTCTAAATACAAGCACATTCTTTTTTTTTTAATGTTTATTTATTTTTGAGAGAAAGAGAGAGACAGAGCATGAGCAGGGGATGGGCGGAGAGAGAGGGGACACAGAATCCGAAGCAGGCTCCAGGCTCTGAGCTGTCAGCACAGAGCCCAATGTGGGGCTCTATCCCACAAACCGTGAGACCAAGACCTGAGCCGAAGTTGGACACTTAACTGGCTGAGGCATCCAGGCGCCCCAAACGCAGGCATATTCTGAGGTACTGGGATTTGGGGCTTCCACCCATGAATTTGGAAAGGACACAATTTAGCCCATAATAGTCACGCATCTACTGTTTGGACAGAAGTCAGCAGAGCCGACTCATTTGTGCTCCACAGCGTCTGGGGCATCAGCAGGAATGACCAGAGCAGCTGAGGCTGTCCAGGATCTCTCTCTTCTTTGGCCCCCTCCCTACGTGCCCTCTCTGTTCCTGGATGCTTCAGGGTGGCCGACTTCCTACTTGCTGGGTCTGGGATTCGAGAAATTGAGGCAGAAGACACTGCAAGACCTTTGACAACCCAGTGTTAGAGGTCACTGTTAGTACTCCTTTCTTCAAGGGGTCACACAGGCCAGTTCATCATGGGAAGTGTTTGGTAAACGTGAATACTGGGAGGTGTGGGTCACTGGGGTGCCATCTTGGAGGTGGCTCCCTTGGGAGAGAATATGGGTGTAACACACAGAGCGGAAAGGGGAGTAGACTCTTGGGAGAGCCCAGCTAATCATGAGTCTGGTCACGGAACAGGGAGAAGGGAGAGATTTGAGGAACGATTTAGAATTAAAATTGAGGGGCGCCTGGGTGGCTCAGTCGGTTAAGTGTCCGACTCTTGATTTGAGCTCAGGTCATGATCTCATGGTCATGACATTGAGCCCTGTGTCAGGCTCTGTGCTGAGAATCTGCTTGGGATTCTCTCTCTCCCTCTCTCTTTGCCCCTCCCCTTTCCTGATAACACTCTCCTCTTTCTCTTTCTCTCTCTCTCAAAACAAATGAATAAACTTTAAAAAAAGAATTTTCAAAAAAAGTTGACAGGGCTTTGCCGCTTGTTTGGGGGTGAGTGGTGGTAGTGGTGGTGGTGGTGGTGGTGGTGTGTGTGTGTGTGTTGTGTTGGGGGATGGTTCTAGAATGCCTTTTCAGGGGCAAGTCTTGGTCAGGCATCCATATGGATGTAGATATCCATGGCATAGTTTCTATGATGTCCAGCTGACATCATGTCAACAAAATCTCTGTGGAATACTTGAGGCTAGACTGACCTTACGACCCCAAAGATCTCCAGCTCTGGAGAAAAGAACCCTAGTGCTATGACAATGACCCTTTTGGAAGGTTTTCAGGAGGATTAAATGAGGCTTATTTCATTCCTATGAAGGGCCTGGTAGCTGGTTACTGATAAGCTGAAGTTCATTTCTTTCCTTTTATGGTCTTATGATAATTTATGGTGTTAAGTATTTTCCTTAAAAAAATAAGGTTTTAAAAATAGTAATTCCATTTCCATGGCAATTTCAGAAAGTTTATTTCTGGCTTAGGCACAGTTTCTAACTCTGTGGAATAGATGAATCAATGCACTATAGTTTAGGGGTCAAGCCAACACAGTCATCCCAAAGGTATTTGAAAACCAACTTGTGATAAATCTTTCCCTGATTATAGCAACTGTATTTTTTTTTCTTTTAGTTGGGTGGGAAACAAGTCCCAAGAAAGTGCATAAAATCATTCCTAGAGAAACAATAAAATCCATAGGGAAAGTCGTCAAGAGGCTACTCCTCCGACCTGCCCACAAAAAAGAATAAACACTGCGGTCTGCCCTGAACCCAAAGCACAGCTTTTGGAAAATAAAGATTTATGATCTGGGTATAAATGGTGATGAATCACTTGGCGATACATGTTTTCTGGCACAACCTGTCAAAAGTAACGAGCCGTAGTCTGCTCCAGAGTTCATCTGGTTGTAAGCGTTCCCTGTAAAATATGGAAGAGAGTGGAACGCAATTTGTCTGAGTCTTTGCGAGACTCTCCTCCAATTACTGCGCTTCTGTCCCTGTCACCAGCGAAAATAAATGGGCTGATAATTACAGCCTCAGATAGTCCCGCAGCCTGCGTTTCCCTGGACCTCGCCAGCCGGTGTGTCTAATGGGGTCACATTATGAGGCATAACTCAATTTTTATTGTCTCCTACCGATGCCCCCTTGCCCCCCTGCTCCCCCCACTGATCTCCGTTTCAGTGCAAGGTTCTCCCCTTCTCCTTGGGGAGGGGGGGCACACTTGTGCCCTTGGATTAAGTCTGCTCCTCTGATACTGTCTCTTCTGGGCACGCAACGCCCTCCTGGGTGTATCTAATGTCCTACTATTTTTGCTTGGGCGTTACGGTCTTCCTCTGTTACATTTTGTCATGGGTACTGGCCCTAATTCCTGGGACCCTCCTGGTGCCAAAGCTGTGTGGTGGTCTGTGGCAAGGCAGGCTAGAACCAACACCTCTCTCTTCGTTACTGTGCATGTGTGTGTGCGTGCACACGTGTGTCTGAAATCTGTAATGCTCACAACATTAAGTTACAAACATATTAATGGAAAAGCCTATCTGGTTTTACTTGTAGCCTTCTTTCTCCCTCAGACCCAAGTAAGAGCCAGGGAACCCTCCTAGAATCCTTGCTTACCTTGCCTGGCTCCTTGTCACCCCTCCCCCCCTTCCAGAATGAATTCTCTCCTGGGAAACCCTTCAGTGCCCAGTGCAAATAGCGAGTCTGTCCAGCCAGGTCACCATACAAGTTCAACAAACAGAAATCCCAGCTGAAGCTCAAGCCGGGACGTGCATACATTTTCTTTTTAATGAAATATTTGTAGTTCTTTTGCAAAGGGTTTCACGGTTACCCATGAATCCCTCCTTGCGAGGTGGAGGAATGAGCCTTGTGAAACGTGGGGCACTGTAGCTCTTCTCCTGGCTGGCTCCCGGGGCCTGCTGGAACATTCGTGTGCGACCTTGACCCTGGCGATGTTGCTCTGTCTGTCCAGAAGGGAGCGGCCGCCACTCATTCTCTTTGATCTCTGAGTCCTGTGTCCTGGGAAAGCCACTGTGAGCAACGTTCCTACCGGCCGTTCTGAGGGAAAATGAGGACAGAAGGGTGCCTGCTTGGCATATTCTGATTTCTGTTGCTTTTATTTTTTTAAAGGATATTAATGTTTATTATTTCTTTTTGAGCGTGGGGGGAGGGGCAGGGCGAGAAGGAGACACAGAATTTGAAGCAGGCTCTAGGCTCCAAGCTGTCAGCACAGAGCCCGACCTGGAGCTCAAACTCAGGAGCCGCAAGCTCATGAGCTGAGCCAAAGTCTGAGGCTTAACCAATTGAGCCACCCAAGCGCCCCCGATTTTTAGTGCTTTTAAATCAACTTTGTTTGCATATCTAACTCCAGATAATCGTCTTTTTTTTTTTTTTTTAAATTATGGGTAGGGAAATTGGGAAAAAAATCCAGGAAGTTAAAAAAAAGAACCTCTGAGCCCTGTCAGGGCATCTTTCTTCTAATCTTCAGTGACCTTTCCCGGAAACGACTTTACAGCAGAGCTCGGACATGGAGAGGACAGTAGCGCCACAGCAGCCCGATGCCTGTTCCCTTCCCAACTTTGGGCTTCCTTCCAGGGTTTCCGTGCACGCTGTCTGTCTTCTTCCAGGATGACTTCATGTCATACTGTTGATTTTCACGAGCCATGAAGGACACCAGTCCAGGTCACAGATGGCTGGTCCCAGTGAGTCATGCTTGCAGTTGCAAAGATCTCTGAGAGTGTGATTGATGGGAGCTTAGGGAAGACCATTCCAGAGGTTACCATGGCGCCAGCTCAACTGAGCTGAGATTAAAAAAAAAAATCTCATGAACCAGGTTATAACAGCAGTAACGGGGATTTGAAAAAATAAGCACCCAGAATCCCCAAATACCAATAAATCTCTATTTTATTTTTTCTGTGTTCACCTATAGGATAAGAAGCAAAAAAAAAAAAAAAAGTATAAAAAAGGGTGTGAGGATTTGAGTGAATGTACGAAATTGACTAAATATACATGTAAACAGAGCTACTCGGGTAAAAACTATAGTTGCTATTGGATACCCCTAATTTATTAAAAAGGTTAAAAAAAATGGGAGAAAACTACATTGTTTTCACACATCCTGCCTGAGTTCCCTTTTGTCTAAGATGAGGAGGTGTCTTCATGCCTTTTACTTTTAATTTTTTTTAATGTTTTTTATTTATTCTTGAGAGACAGAGAGAGACAGTGTGAGCAGGGGAGGGTTAGAGAAAGAGGGAGACACAGAATCCGAAGAAGGCTCCAGGCTCCGAGCTAGCTGTCAGCACAGAGCCTGATGCGGGGCTCGAACCCATGAACCGTGAGATCATGACCTGAGCCAAAGCCGGGCACTTAACTGACTGAGCCACCCAGGCGCCCCCATGCCTTTTATTTTTAAAGGAAACCAATCAATTTATTACTCATTAAGAACTTTTTACTAATTATTAAAGTAATACACACTCATGGCAGAAAATCAGTAAAAATAATAAAAAAGTAAAAATCACTAGGAATTTCACCACCAGGGACGATAACTGTATTTTGTTTATTTTTTTTAATAGTGTCTTCTCTGTGCATGTATGTGCACTTTAGAAACCAAATTTGGTCATGCTCTCCTGACAATATTTATTTATGCTATTTTTACTTACTGTTATGTGGACAGCATCTCGTCAGTGCCATTAAATGTTATTTGAGGGCATCATGTTAAATGGCTCTATCATCATCCGTCTCAGATAGTCTTCTGTACTGAACATTTGATTCCAACGTTTATATCATAATCACTTCAGTGAACAAGTGTATACATTGACCTTAGCTTGAATTTCAGAAAAATTCCCTAGGGAAGATGCTTAGAAAACATCCTGCCATTAGCATGAACTGCGACAATTCTTTGTTTCATCCTTGTTATTATCATTTTGGGGGTTATCTTAGGTTCTACAATATAATCCTTGACTTCTCAAAGCCTAATTAATATTTGGTGCTTTAGCTCTCTGTGGATAAGTTTATAGGTGATCATGGTTCCCTATTTGAGTTCCCTATTTTCTCTCCCACAAAACGTTTTTTGGGTTTGTAACTCATCAAAAGTTACTTATATTTACCCACAGATTTACCATTTTCTTTTTCTTTTTCTTTCTTTTTATTTTTTATTTATTTATTTTTAAAATAGTTTATTGTCAAATTGGTTTCCATACAACACCCCGTGCTCTGCCCCACAAGCGCCCTCCTCCATCACCACCACCTCTTTTCCCCCCTCTCCCTCCCCCTTCAACCCTCAGTTCGTTTTCAGTATTCAATAGTCTCTCAAGTTTTGCATCCCTCTCTCTCCCCAACTCTCTTTCCTCCTTGCCTCCCCCTGGTCCTCCATTAGGTTTCTCCTGTTCTCCTGTTAGACCCATGAGTGCAAC
>NC_043709.1:124803927-124837299 GCF_006229205.1 Suricata suricatta
TGATCCATTCATCAGGTGATGGACAATATTTACCATTTTCTTAAAATTTTCTTTTTAGTGTTTATTTGTTTTTAAAGGAAAGACATACAGAGTTTTCACAGGGCAAGAGCCGAGAGAGTGGGAGACACAGAATCTGAAGCAGGCTCCAGATTCTGAGCTGTCCGCACAGAGCTCCGCGTGGGGCTCGAACTCACAAATATTGTGAGAGCTGAAGTTGGGTGCTTAACTGACTGAGCCACCCGGGTGCCCCAGATTTACCCTTTTCACCATGCCTCATTTCTTCCTACAACGGCGAACTTTATCTGGGATCACTTTTCTTCTGCCTGGAGAGCATTCTCAGTATTTCTCAGAGTGCACGTCTGCTCAGGGTAAGTTCTCTGCTTTTGTTTGCACAGAAATGTCTTTTTTCATCTTCTTGATGGGTACTTCCACTGGGCATAGTTGGCAGCCCTTTCATTTTTTTGTTTTTTCTTCCTATTCTTTTTCTTACCCATCTAACTATTGCTCCTTTAAAGACAATTTGCCCTTTTCAGGCTGATTTTAAGATTTTAATTTTTATGTATTTTTTAACAGTAGTTTTACCAGTATGTACCAAGGCGAGCATTCCTTCCTTCCTTCGGTCCTCTTGTTTGGAATCTGCAGGGCTTGAATTTTTTTGGCTTCATACCTTTCATGGGCTTGAGACTTGTTATACCCAAATATTTCTTCTCTCCGTTTTCTTCCCAATCTCATTCTGAGACTCCCGTTATGTGGCTAGACCTTCACCTAGCAATCTGAATGTTTTCTACATTTTTTTTCTTCCCGTATTTTTTTCCTTGTCTGTGGTTATTCTGGAACATCTATTCTCAGCTGCATATTATTTCTGAATTCTTCCTTCACCTGTCCAATCTGCCGTTACATTCTTAGAGTTTTCAATTTCGGTTATTGCGATTTTTAATTCTCTAATTTTAATTTGTTAAAACGCTTTTACCTTTGTTGAAATTCTCAGGCTTGTTGATCCCCTGAAAACTTTTATCCTAAAGCCTGTGTCTGGTAACTCCAGTATCTAGGATCCTGTAGGTCTGCTTCTCTTGTTTGTTGTTTCTGTTCATGTTGGCTCATCTGTGCTGGGTTATTTTTGATTGTGACTTTACAAAATTGTTCGCAGAGATTCTGTGAGGCCAAGAGTGATTGTTTCTTCCTTCGCTGCCAGGATGGGTGACGGGAACCATCTGAGATTTCCTCAATACGATTTCAGGGATTGAGAACATTCTGATGACTCAAAGGGCCTCCTGTGTCTCCATGTTGTCCCGCTCCGAAGATGAAGCTGTTTACAGCCCTGACCCACGAGAGGGCATTCACCAGGACTTCATTGCCGGACTCTGGGTCCTAGCCCTTTTTCTCCCACAAAAGCAATACTCAGTCTTTCAGCAATGGCCATAGAAATTGGCAAATACTTCTAGGGGAAATCAGCCCTAAATACCAGCTGATGGCCCTGGACCTCTGCCCTCTCCCAGGTCCTGCCCCAGGAATTCCTCATTCTCTTGTCACCTCCCTTTTATCCCACAAGGCCAAGAGCAGAGTTGGGAGGGCCCAGATGGGTCCCTCTGCCTCCTTCGAACCCCAGAACCGCAGCTGGGAGGGACCATGCAGACAAGTCAATGACAACACCATCACCCCAGCACCAAGACGGAAAATGCATTTCGTTATCTATCTGAAATAACTTCTCTTCTTTCATTGTTGTGGGGTTTTTTTTCTGCCTTAAAATTAAACCCAGTGAAATGCCATTCTTGATCACAATAACTTGATGCTTATGTCTTCATCAGATCTGCTTTAAGCGGTAAGGGAAATTTTGGTCAGGCGTGGGTCCTTTCTCACCCTTGTATTTCTTTAAGAAAGAGTACCAGATAACACCCCAGGATAGCGAAAACAGAAAGTGTGAGGCCAAAGCCACAACTCCTGTTGTCAAAGTCAGCCCCTAGTTGATCCCAGTTCTGATGCATTCCAGATCCTCAAAATACCACACTCTTTTTTGCCCCACACCCATCAGCCAAGTCTGACCTTCAGATTGACCAGGAATATAAGCCTACTCTCAGGAAAGGAATGATGTCCGCTCAAGTCTCTTGGTTGCTTTTTATCCCTGGGGGGCGCACAGCACATTTCCCAGGAAGCCACCTGGTGCTGTCCTAGCCACAGTCTCACAAGCTTTACAAATGTTAGGGCCCGAGAGTGCAGAGTTGCCTGCGATTTCAGGACGTCTGGTCTCGCACGTTCATGACGAAATATCAGACTGTCAATGGGAATGAATCGAAGAAAGTAGAAGTTGGAGCGATTGCGTTTTGTACTCTGCTTCCTTTCCTTTAACAGCATTTATCCAGCTAGAAATGACCAAGGGGAAGCTGGGGGCTTGCAGAGCTGGGTAGAGCGGCTTGGGCACGCAGGGAAGGCTGTGATGATGTCTGAGGAGCCCGCTGCTCCACGAGAACTTTGGTCCCTCTGCCTCCTTGGCCCATTGGTTCCTGGCCTGTGGTGGGTGCCCGACGGGAGGGGTGTTGGCAGAGTGGGGCGCGCTCTGCGGGGGTGGGGGGAGCCCGTCCTCATCCTTTGGGGATGGAGACAGAGGGTCATAGTGGAGCTTTTCCAATGGTGCTCTTCCTTCCTCTGCTTCTAGACCCAGGAAACTTTCCCCTGTTCTGGCTTCCACTTGTTCTCCATGAGTCCCTAACTAATTGTTAGTTGACATAAGGGTGATCCTTATGGGACAGATATACTGGAAAAGTCATCTCTGTCCAGCCCCCAGCCTCTGGGATTCGCCCGCAGGAAGGTACAGCCATTCAGCCTCTACAGTGTGGTGGACACGTGCTACGTGCCTGGGATACGTATGTGGGCAAGATGCCCCCTACTCGCATGTGTGTTCTAGGGGGAGGGACAGACGAGTGAAGATGAAGGATATAGGAAGTGCTCTTAGGATTCGCGGTGTTCTCACAGGATCCGGAGTCATGGCAGACTGGCACTCCCGCAGGGAGGTCAGGCAGGCTCTCGGGTAAGGCCACACACGCCCGAGCAGAGACCCGAGGGGACCGAGGGCGCAGTGTGTGCGTCTCTGCAGGGAGGGTGTTCTGGGTGAAGACCCGAGGCCGGACGGTGCCCGGAGGCCAGAGGCGCTGTGGGAGGCAGGTGGGGCTGCAGCCGGATGCAGTGGCCTGTGGGAGACAGGCTCGTGGGTCAGAGGGCGCCGAGCCCTGAGGCGGTGGTGAGGAATCTGGATTTTATCATGCAAGACGGAGAGCCTTGTGGGGGCCTGAGCAGGGCCGGGGCAGGGTCCAGCATGTTGAGCCGCTCACCCGGCTGGTGGCTGGAGAAGGCCCCGGGGCAAGAGCAGCACAGGGACGCAGGTGGGGGACTGTCTTCATAGTTCTGTGGCTCCGCATCCAGTCACTTTCCCCCGAGTCCCAGTGACTATATTATTATTATTCTTGTTCAAATCCTGTCTCCCTTTGATTCTCTGGGTTCTGGGGACGGGTCTCTTCCAGGTCCCTGTGTCTGAACACGATTTTTGTAAGTTCCCTAGTGCCGCAAGGCTTCCTTTTCTTACTCATTTCTCGTCCCTACCCCAGGGAGGGCCCCTGTCCCTGGAGTCCAGGCCTGCGGTCCCAACTTCTTCCTGCCTCGCTGTGCAGAGACCTGTGCAGGAAGCTGGGGATTCTGAGCCGGAGGGGACAGACGTGACTCCCGTCCGCAGAGAGCTTACAGTGTAACGGGGGAGACACAACATCCAAACAGCAAGGAAACTAACCAGTTCACAGCTGACACCAATGAACACCTTAACTGCATATTTATGAAACGTGTAAGTCCTGTGCAAAACCAAAGAAACATGAGAGGGTGAGTCTGTTAGTCCAGGGTCTCCAAAGAACATATATATATAATGTATTCCCAGGGCGCCTGGGTGGCTCAGTCGGTTAAGCCTCCGGCTTCGGCTCAGGTCAGATCTCACGTTCGTGGGTTCGAGCCCCGCGTCAAGCTCTGTGATGACAGCTAGCTCAAAGCCTGGAGCCTGCTTCCGGTTCTGTGTCTCCTTCTCTCTCTACCCCTCCCCCTCTCATGCTCTGTCTCTCTCTGTATCCAAAATAAATAAAACATTAAAAAAAACTTAATATAATGTATTCCCTAATATATATTGTAATCATAATATTATATTATAATATATTATATTGATATAGGAATGTATTATATTATATAAATTATATAATGCATTATATCATGTATAATATTCTTTAAAAATTTTTTTAAATGTTCATTTTTGAGAGTTAGAGACAAAGCACCAGCAGGGGAGGGGCAGAGAGAGAGGGAGACACAGAATCCAAAGCAGGGTCCAGGCTCTGAGCTGTCAGCACAGAGGCCAACATGGGGCTCAAACCCATGGACTGCAAGATCATGACCTGAGCCACCCAGGTGCTTCTATATATAATATTCTATATATATGTTATATATAGAGGGAGGGAGGGAACATATATATATCTTACATTTATATGTTATATGTAGATGTAGATATAGATGTATAGTATATATACTATGGAGAGAGATTTTAAGGAATTAGTTCATGGGCTTATAGAGGCTAGCAAATCCAGAATCCACAGAGCAGGTCAGCAGGCTGGAAACTCAGGCAAGATTCCTATGTTACAGTCTTGTGGTGGAATTCTTTCTTTTCTGGAGAACCTCAGTCTTTGCTCTTAAGGCCTTCAGCTGATTAGATGAGGCTCACCACACCATGGAGTGTAATTTGCTTTACTTAAAGTTCATTGTTAACATTAATCATATCTAAACAAAAATACTGTCACACCAACACCTAGACTGATGATGGACCGCACAGTTGGGCACCATACCCTAGCCAAGGTAACACACAGAATGAACTTGACTTTAGTCAGGTTCATTGCTTTAGACAGGTGAGTGGGGAAGCTGTCTGTGAGGAGGGGACATTTATATGTGGATTAAGGGAGTGAGGAGGATGTACCCATGTGAAGGAAAGGGGGAAGGTCCCCAGGGAGGGGAAGTTGTGTGCCCGGGCCTGGAGGCAGAGAACCTGGCGTGTGCAGAGCTGTAGGGACAGATCCGGACCGGAATGAGAGAACGGAAGTAGGTTTAGAGAGAGAGACAGGAGCCAGGTCACTCAGGGCCTCCCTTGTGCAGACCCTTGTCATCCTGGGTCAGGAGCCTAGACTTCATTCAAAGTTCAGAGGGAACCTAGTGTGAGGTTTTAGGCTTAGGAATACTGTGATCTTACTTAATTTTGAGGGAATCCATCTTTCTGCTCTTCGGGGAGTGGCAGGGGTGGAGAGGGCTGGGATTTGGGGGAGGTGAGTGAGGGCCCTGCCTTGGGTGCAAACCTTCCAGAAATACAAAAAGCTCAGTCATCAGGGTAAGTGATATTTTGAGGCAATATTTTCAAAACTCAAAATTAATGCCCAAAAAGATCCATGATGAGCAATGTATCTAAATTTAATTTTTTTTTCCTGAGAGAGAGAGTGCAAGTGGGGGAGGAGCAGACAGAGAGGGAGACAGAGGACCAGAAACAGCCTCTATGCTGACAGCAGACGGCCTGATGCGCGGGCTCATACTCGTGAGATCATGACCTGAGCGGAAGTCAGATGCTTAGCAGACTGAGCCCCCATGTGACCCGCAAATTTTAAATAAAGATAGGGTCCAGTGGTGCCACCTGAGGCATACTGAGGTCTGAGGCACGAGAGACAATGTTGCTCTGTTATATGTGTTTTTATATGTTTTTTAATGATTAGTTTTTCAGGACATTATAGCAGTTGCAAAATGGCGAGAAGTGGGAAAGTAGATGTGCTAAAACTCATATGATTACTTTAGGTTGAAATATTTGGAAAATTTATTGATATGTTTCCTAAAATTTTTTTCAGGTTTTTTTTAATAGTTTATTGTCAAGTTGGTTTCCATATAACACCCAGTGCTCATCCCAACAAGTGCCCTCCTCCATGCCCATCACCCATTTTCCCCTCTCCCCCAACCCCCATCAACCCTGTTTGTTCTCAGTATTTAAGAGTCTCTTATGGTTTGCTTCCCTCCCTCTCCTTAACTATTTTTTCCCTTCCCCTTTCCCAAGGTCCTCTGTTAAGTTTCTCCTGTTCCACATATGAGTGCAAACATATGGTATCTGTCCTTCTCTGCCTGACTTATTTCACTTAGCATGACACCCTTGAGGTCCATCCACATTGCTACAAATGGCCAGATTTCATTCTTTCTCATTGCCATGTAGTACTCCATTGTGTATATATATACCACATCTTCTTGATCCACTCATCAGGTGATGGACATTTAGGCTCTTTCCATGATTTGGCTATTGTAGAAAGTGCTGCCATGAACATTGGGACACATGTGCTCCTATGCATCAGCACTTCTGTATCCCTTAAGTCAATTCCTAGTTGTGCTATTACTGGGTCAGGTGAGTTGTATCGATAATTTTTTGAGGAACCTCCATATGGCTTTTCAGAGCAGCTGCACCAGTTTTCATTCCTACCAACAATGTAGGAGGGTGCCCGTTTCTCCACATCCTCACCAGCATCTATAGTCTCCTAATTTGTTCATTTTAGCCTCTCTGACCAGCATCAGGTGGTATCTCAGTTTGGTTTCGACTTGTGTTTCCCTGATGATGAGTGACGTTGAGCATCGTTTCATGTGTCTGTTGGCCATCTGGAGGTCCTCTTTGGAGAAGCATCTGTTCATGTCTTCTGCCCATTTCTTCCCTGGGTTATTTGTTTTTCAGGTGTGGACTTTGGTGAATTCCACATAGATTTTGGATACTAGCCCTTTATCCGACATGTTATTTGCAACTGTCTTTTCCCATTCTGTTGGTTGCCTATTAGTTTTTTTTTTTTTTATTGTTTCCTTTGCAGTGCAGAAGCTTTTAATCTTGATGAGGTCTCAACAGTTCATTTTTGTTCTTGATTCCATTGCCTTTGGAGATGTGTCGAATAAGAAATTGCTGCAGCTGAGGTCGAGGAGGTTGTTTCCTGCTTTTTCCTCTAGAGTTTTGTTGGTTTCCTGTCTCACATTCAGGTCCTTCATCCATTTTGAGTTTATTTTTATGTATGGTGTAAGAAAGTGATTTAGTTTCATTCTTCTGCATGTTGCTGTCCAGTCTCCCACCACCATCTGTTAAAGTGGCTGTCTTTTTTCCATTGGACACTCTTTCCTGCTTTGTCAAAGATTAATTGGCCATACATTTTTGGTCCAGTTCTGGGTTCTTTATTTTGTTCCACTTATCTATGTGTCTTTTTTTGTGCCAATACCATACTGTCTTGATGAAGACAGCTTTGTAGTAGAGGCTAAAGTCTGGGATTGTGATGCCTCCCATTTTGGTTTTCTTCTTCAATATTACTTTGGCTATAGGGTCTTTTGTGGTTCCATACAAATTTTAGGATAGTTTATTCTAGATTTCAGAAGAATGCTGGTGCAATTTTGATGGAGACTGCATTGAATGTATAGATTGCTTTGGGTAGTAATGACATTTTAACAATGTTTATTCTTCCAATCCATGACCATGGAATGTTTTTCCATTTCTTTGTGTCTTCTTCAATTTCCTTTATAAGTTTTCTATAATTTTCATCATATAGATATTTAACATCTTTGGTTAGGTTTATTCTTAGGTGTTTTATGGGTTTTGGTATAGTTGTGAATGGGATCAGTTTCTTGATTTCTCTTTCTGTTGCTTCATTATTGGTGTATAAAAATGCAACTGATTTCTGTACATTGATTTTGTACCCTGTGACGTTGCTGAATTCATGGGTCAGTTCTAGTAGGCTTCTGGTGGAGTCTGTCAGGTTTTCCATGTAGAGTATCATGTCATCTGCAAAAAGTGAAAATTTGACTTCATCTTTGCCAATTCTGATGCCTTTTATTTCCTTTTGTTGTCTAACTGCTGATGCGAGGACTTCCAGCACTATGTTAAACAACAGTGGTGAGAGTGGACACCCCTGTCATGTTCCTGATCTCAGGGAGGAAGCTCTCAGTTTTTCCCCATTGAGGATGATATTAGCTGTGGGCTTTTCATAAATGGCTTTTATGATGTTTAAGTAAGTTCCTTCTATCCCAACTTTCTTGAGGATTTTTATTAAGAAATGATGCTGTATTTTGTCAAATGCTTTTTCTGCATTTATCAACAGGATCATATGGTTTTTATATTTTCTTTTGTTAACGTGATGTATCACATTGATTGATTTGCGAATATTGAATCAGCCTTGTAACCCAGGAATGAATCCCACTTGATCATGATGGATACTTCTTTTTATACGCTTTTGAATTCAATTTGCCAGTATCTTGTTGAGGATTTTGCATCTGTTTTCTTCAGGAATATTGGCCTGTAGTTCACTTTTTTTATTGGATCTCTGTCCGATTTGGGCATCAAAATGATGCTGGCTTCATAGAATGATTCTGGAAGTTTTCCTTCCATTTCTGTTTTTTGGAATAGCTTGAGAAGAATGGGTATTAACTTTAATTTAAATGTCTGGTAGAATTCCCCAGGGAAGCCATCTGGACCAGAGCTCTTATTTCTTGGGAGATTATTGATAACTGATTCAATTTCTTCACTGGTTATGGGTCTGTTCAGATTTTCTATCTCTTCCCATTTGAATTTTGGTTGTGTGTGTGTTTAGGAAATTTTGCATTTCTTATAGGTTGTCCAGTTTGTTGGCATATAATTTTTCATAGTATTCCCTGATAATTGCTTGTATTTCTGAGTGATTGGTTGTAATAAATCCATTTTCATTTGTGTGTTTAGGAAATTTTGCATTTCTTATAGGTTGTCCAGTTTGTTGGCATATAATTTTTCATAGTATTCCCTGATAATTGCTTGTATTTCTGAGTGATTGGTTGTAATAAATCCATTTTCATTGGTGATTTTGTTTATTTGGGTGCTCTCTCTTTTCTTTTTGAGAAGCCTCACTAGAGGTTTATCAATTTTGTTTCTATTTTTAAAAACCAACTCTTGGTTTCATTGATCTGTTCAACTGTTTGTTTTTAAAATTCTATAAAGTTTGTTTCTGCCCTGATCTTTATTATTTCTCTTCCTCTGCTGGGTTTGGGGTGTTCTTGCTGCTCTGCTTCTAGTTCCTTTAGGTGCACTGTTAGATTTTGTATTTGCACTTTTTCTAGTTTCTTGAAATAGGCCTGGATTGCAATGTACTTTCCTCTTAGGACTGCCTTTGCTGCATCCCAAAGAGTTTAGATTGCTGTATTTTTATTTTCATTTGTTTCCATATATATTTTTTAAATTGCCTGGCTGGCCCAATTGTTCTTTAGTAGGGTGTTCTTTAACCTCCATGTTTTTGGAGGTTTTCCAGACTTTTTCCTGTGATTGATTTCAAGTTTCATAGCATTGTGATCTGAAAGTGTGCATGGTATAATCTCAATTCTTTTATATTTATTGGGGGCTGCTTTTTGACCCAGTATGTGATCTATCTTGGAGAATGTACCATATGCACTCGAGAAGAAAGTGAATTCCATTGCTTCAGGATGTAGAGTTCAAGTCCATCTGGTCCAATGTGTCATTCAGGTCCATTGTTTCTTTAGTGATTTTCTCTCTAGTTGATCTATTCATTGCTGTAAGTGGAGTACTAAAGTCCCCTGCAATTAGCACATTCTTATCAATTAGATTGCTTATGTTTGTGGTTGGGTGTTTTATGTATTTGGGTGCTGCCAAATTCAGTGCATAGATGTTTATAAATGTTAGCTCTTCCTGATGGATAGAACCTATAATTATTATATAATGTCCTTCTTCATCTCTTGTCAACGCCTTTACTTTAAAGTCCAGTTTGCCTGATATAAGTATGGCTACTCCAGCTTTCTTTTGACTTCCAGTAGCATGACAGGTATTTCTCCATCCCCTCACATTCAATCTGAAGTTGTCCTCAGGTCTAAAATGAGTCTCTTATAGACAGCAAATAGGTGGATCTTGTTTTTTTTATCCAAACTGGTACCCTATGTCTTTTGATTGGAGCATTTCGTCCATTTACATTCAGTATTAGTATTGAAAAATATGGGTTTAGAGTCATTGTATTCTTTGTAGGATTCATGCTTGTAGTGGTGTTTCTAGTACTTTGTGATCCTTGCAACATTTCCCTCATAGAGTCCCCCTTAGGATTTCTTGTAGGGCTAGTTTAGTGGTGATGAATTCCTTCAGTTTTTGTTTGTTTGGGAAAACCTTTATCTCTTCTTCTATTCTAAATGACAGGCTTGCTGGATAGAGGATTCTTGGCTTATATTTTTTCTGTTCATCACATTGAAGATTTCCTGCCATTCCTTTCTGACCTGCCAAATTTCAGTAGATAGGTCTGCAACTACCCTGATGTGTCTCCTTTTGTATGTTAGGGCCCTTTTATACCTAGCTGCCTTCAGAATTCTCTCTTTATCCTTATATTTTGCCAGTTTCACTATGATAAGTTGTGCAAAAGATCGATTCAAGTTATGTCTGAGGGGAGTTCTCTGTGCCTCTTGGATTTCTATGTCTGTTTCCTTCCCCAGATTGGGGAAGTTCTTGGCTATAATTTGTTCAAATACCCCTTCATCCCCTTTCTCTCTCTCCTTCTTCTAGAATTCCTATGATACAGATATTGTTCCATTTGATTGCATCGCTCAGTTCTCGAATTCTCCTTTCGTGCTCCTGGATCAATTTATGTCTTTTTTTTCTTGGTTTCCTCTTTTCCTACAATTCTTTGTTCTAATTCACCTATTCTCCTCTCTGCCTTTTCAATCCATGCAATGGCTGCCTCCATTTTATTATGCACCTCATTTGTAGCAATTTTTAATTCATCATAACTGTTTTTAAGATCCATAATCTTTGTAGCAATAGTGTCCTTGCTGTCTTCTGTGCCTTTTTCAAGCCCAGTGATTACTTTTATGACTATTGTTCTAAATTCATGGTCAGTTATGTTGCTTATATCTGTTTTGACCAATTCTTTAGCTGTCACTTCTTCCTGGAATTTCTTTTGAGGAGAGTTTTTCTGTTTTGTCAGTTTGGCTAGTTTTCTGTCTCTTGTAAGTTTTAAAAGCTTGTTATGTGCTCTGCACCTGTGAGTTCTGCTACATTAAAGGAGGCTCATAGACTGTCCGGGGCCGGCCCATTCAGGAAGTGTTCTTTTAATGGTTTTCCTTGGTCTCTCTTGTTATGACTTTGGTTATTTTATTTCCCTACTTGTAATGATATTTGGGACTCTCCACAACGTGTACTTTGGTTTGTTTCTTGAGGTAGCCCTATGAGGCTGTCTTCTTAGTGGACTCCGTTTCTTTTCCTCCCAGACTCTTGCGGTTCAGTTTTTTGGCTTCAGCCCTTCTTTGTTTGAGAGATGCCGACAGGAAGTATGGAATTCCCTACCACTCCACCATCTTGCCCCAACCTCTTTTGTAAAATTTAACATTCACCAAACACTCTTTAAAAGTCACTTTCTCCCATTTGATGTCACTTGCAACTCCCAACAGAAAAGAAAATTAACAAGGAAGTAGATTTGGAAAATCCTACTTATGTGCTTGCTTCCATTATATCTAGAAAGCTAAAATGATAACCAATTCTGTTTGGGGGAGAAGTAAAATATTTAAACTTAAAATAGAATTGTAAGTTTTAATTCCTCTACTTTCCAATGTTTCAATATTTTCAACTACATTAATGTTCTGATAAACATTACTATTAACAGTTTCCAGAAAAACCTGTGGAGAGAGGTGAACATTTTTCCTTCTGCCCCAGCCTCCAGTATGACTTTGTATGGTACTGTTATGTCCTGTCTCTACTTATAATTCTGATATTTTGTTCTTCATGAATATGTGTGATTTTTAAAAAAGTGTTTACTTATTTATTTTGAGAGAGAGGGAGAATGAGGGAGAGACAGAGAGAGAGAAGGAGAGAGAGAATCCCAGGCAGGCTCCACATGGTAAGCACATAGCCCATCACAGGGATCGACCCACGAACCATGATCATGACCTGAGCTGAAATCAGGAGTCAGGCACTCAACTCACTGAGTCAGCCAGGCGCCCCCTAAATTAGATTTTTAAAAACTGTTGCACTGAAATAGAATTTATCCTGATCCCTGCATTTTTCACTATGTTTTGCATCTAAGGTGAGCACTAGCCTCACCTAGTTTGGACCCCGTCAGGGGTGGCCAGTCAGAGCCTCCAATACAGCCCAGGTGAGGAGGCGATAGCTGGAGTGGGTGGTGAAGGTGGAACTGGAGAACAGTCTGGAAAGTGTAAACCAGTGTAACCACATGGGGCAGCAGTATTATGGTTCCTTGTTGCTCTGAGGATAATCATTTGCTGGTTCTCACTCTTCGCCTTCCTTGGCGACGTGGAGTTAGGATATAGTTTTCCTTTAGCCGGATAGTTTTGCAAAGGCCATATTTCAACATCACACATTCCTAGACCAACGTTTTACATCCACAAAGCCGGCAATTTTAACACTTTGGACACTGGAGTAAGAAGGGAATATATTCCGTAGGCAGTTCTGTTTCACAGTCGGGCTCTGCAGACTGAATGAATGTGGCACCAAAGGCAGCTGACTATAATCACATGAAGGAAATAGTACCTTCCTTCAAGAGACCCGTGCCATGAATAAACCAACATAGTCTCTGCCGCATTACAGGATCGTCCCTCATCTGAGACTCACAGGTGTGGATGGAAACTCAGCCCATGGTGATTGCTATGAGTCTATGATGAGTGATTTTATTAAGTCTTCTGAATTTTAAATAGTGACAGGTGTGTTACAATACTGATACTCTGAGTGTAGTTCTCATGAATATGATCATTCTGGCATGGATGGAAGAATTTTCCAGCAATTTTTTTTCCTGAATGTCTCATTAATTTTCTTTCTTTCATTCCCTTTTTAATTTTTTTAAAGGAGGCTTATTCTAGTTTAAACAATATGCTCCCAAGGAATGAGCATGTGCAAATTATCTTTTGTTAGAAATAAAAGGGCATGTCATGAATGGTTTTCCACTGTAGGGTTTCGAAGAATGCATTCACTCTTCTGGACAGAGATATAATTGACTCTGAATTAATTATGCAATGATGATTAAAATGTAATTTTCATAGCTGGGGTCCTTTGGGTACTTAACTTTCCATTACAGGTGAGACAGAGCTGCTAGATTTTCCTTCTCTCTGAGCCATCACATACTGATACGGGCCATGTGTCAAATCCTAAGAGGGGGTCGAATTTGCGGGACACAGTGGCAGTCATCAAACTGACAGTGACCATATTGTTTGATTTTTTACACTCACCTGGGATCTCGTTTTGGAGCTAATGCCCAAAGACACCCCGATATTGTATCAGGAGAACTGGTGACATTAATTGCCTCTCTTTATTGCATTCTTTCAATAAATATTTGTCATGTGCCCACATATGCCCTGTGTGGTGCCAGAGCTGAAGGCGTAATACTTAGAGAAATGCTTTGTTAAACACCTATGGATTTAAAACCTTAATGCATATGTTTTGAGTGAGTCTATCAGATTGTGCCTCATAGGGAGAATTCTTGGTTTCCAGATGGCAAACAGGTCCCTGTCTTAGCTCAGGCTGTTGGAACAATACCACAGATAGGGAGGCTTCAACAACAGAGAGTTATCTCTCATGGTTCTGGAGGCTGGACATCCAGATTGATGTGTGGACAGACGTGGGAGTTGGTGAAGTTCTCCTTCTTGGCCTGTAGATGGTCGCCATCTTGCCACCTGCTCACATGACCTCTTCTTTGTGCATGAAGAGAGAGGAAAGTCTTCTTCTCATAAGGGCATTTACCCCATCATGGGGACCCCGCCCACGTGACCATATCTAAACCTATTTTCTCCCAAAGACCCCAGTTCCAAATACCATCACACTGGGAGTGAGGGCTTCTACCTATGAATTTGAGGGGACACAAGCATTCAGTTCATAACAATTCCCTTTAAGAAGGAACTAGCCTAGGAAATGCTGCTCCAAAGGAGGGATGTTTGA
Organism: Suricata suricatta; assembly: GCF_006229205.1. Taxonomy (NCBI): domain Eukaryota; kingdom Metazoa; phylum Chordata; class Mammalia; order Carnivora; family Herpestidae; genus Suricata; species Suricata suricatta. Next base: position 124,817,894 of record NC_043709.1, read on the forward strand.
TCCCTGGCTGACCTTGGAGGAACCTGAGGAACGGAGGCAGAATTGCTCTGTGGGCAAACCCTTTCCTCTTTCTGTCCCTCAGATTCTCCACCCTGAGCAGGGCCTGCTGACAGCATCATTCCACAGAGTGAGGGGAGTTAGTCCTGGGCATGCTTCCAGGCCCAGGTTTGCTGGCAGCTAGAGTTCTCTCTGCCCTCATCTTGTTGGGGGGGGGGGGCATGGGGCCACTCTGTGACCTGAGGTGCATGGCAGCTAGTCACCAATTCCCCGATATTTCCACTCAGTCCCAGCTTACCATGTCTTTGCTCATAAATCCCTTTACTTCTCTTTCTCCTTTGGCTGTATTTCTAACAGGAAGGGGTGTCTCTGTTATCTGTTAGAAGGAAGAAGCCCTTGAAGAAATGAAGCAGATCGCCACCCCTCCCCTGGCAAGAGCTGCCCCTCCTGGAGCCTGTCTCCTAGACACGCCTCTCAGCTTCTTTTAAAGTTGATTTATTTAGAGAGAGAGAGAGACAGAGAGACAGAGAGACAGAGTGAAAGCAGAGCAGGGGCAGAGTGAGCAGGAGAGAGAATCCCAAGCAGGCTCCACACTGTCAGTGAAGAGGCTGACATGGTACTTGAACCCATGGGCCACGAGATCACAACCTGAGCCGAAACTGAGCTGGACACCTAATCTACTGAGTCAGCCAGGCGCCCCATGCCTTTCAGCTTCTTTCCTTAGTCTTCCTAAAATGGAAAGAGACCACAGTCCATGTGACTGGCACCCTTTAGAAGAGTGGAACCCTTGCTTTCTCTCCGGAGCCTTCCTACTTGCTCCATTACCAGAAGCTTCCAAGGAGCATCTCAGGGCACCTGCGGTGCTCAGTTGGTTAAGTGTCCAACTCTCGAGTTTGGCTCCGGTCATGATCTCCTGGTGCATAACTTCGAGCCCCGCATCAGGCTCTGCTCTGTCACCACAGAGCCTACGTGGGATTCTCTCTCTCCCTCTCTCCCTCCCCTGCTCACTCTCAAAACAAGTCACTAAACATCAAAACAGCAATAAAAAACCAAAGAGCCTCTATTGTGAACGAGGAACTCCCTAAGGAAGGGTTCCAGAAGTTTGCCTGCATCCGTGGTGGTTCGCTTCCGCAAGCCCGCTGCCCACGACTGTGTTCTGCTCGGGTTGCGTCCCCGGCGCTCCCTGGCACACGTAGACTCGGTCACCTGGCGGTCTCCGGGACACCTGTGGGCTGCCCACTGTTGTGTGGTGGGTCCCCCACGCCCCGGGCTGAGGCTTTGGCCTTTCCCTTCTGCGGGACTCAGTGCCTCGATTTTAAGTTCACTTCTCTTTTGCCTGATGACCTAGAAGTCGCACGAAATCGCAGGAAATACTCTTGGCTGGTGCCCGAGAGTCCTGACTGCCTGTCCTTGGTTGGCCACTAACTGGCTGCAGGGTTTCCGGCAGCTTCTCCAGGCCTTTAGAGCTGCAGGGCCAACAGGGGTACACATATTCCCCCCATTCCTTGCCTCCCAAGACCCTATCCCCTTCTCACTGGCTGCAGAATCCTCCAGAAAGCTGGTACCCATGACCAGACTTGCACACATCACTGAATCCTATCAATTCCACCTCTCCTCCTATTACATGAGAGATATTTATTATATATCACCAGTTTTCCAACCATTTTTACAGCGGACTTCTTTCTTCAGGTGATAGCAGATGTGAAAATCATGTGTGCAATAGTCTCCCTCATGCTTCATGGATTCTGTATTTGCACATTTGCCCACTTGCTAAAAATGTATTTGTAACCCTAAAGTCAATACTTGCGGCTGTTCGTGGATATGCACACAGTGGGGAGATATTTGAATTGCCCTGCGCCTATGCTCCCAGCGCAGGTCAGACAAGGTGCTACCTTTTTGTTTCAGCCTCATCCAGAGGAGGGACACGCATGCTAGGTGGGATGGTAGGTGGCAGAGCCGGTCAAGGGCTCCTGGGGCCGTTGACAGGATTCAAATCCCACCTAATGGGGTGGCCTCAGGCAAGTCATTTAACACTCTGAGCCTCATTTCTTCTTTAGTAAACCAGAGAAAATAGAATCTACCAGGATGAATTGTTTTTAGGATGTACGATTATAATGTCTGTCAGAGGGTGTGTAAACACACACACTTCCTCTAGAAGCAATGAATTAGGATTCACTAATTCAGAGGTCAGGTGACTTTCTAGAACATAACCACTATGAATACCCAGTTCTGACTGTAAACCAAATTTCTGAGCTGGCCTGGAGATTGGTCAGCTGACCTCTCTCAACCTGGAAGGGGGTGCAAGGAAGCTAAGGCCAGGAGCCCTGGACATGTGACTTTCAAAAGCTCCTTTGTCCTGCTGGGTGGCCTGGAGCTCCGTGTCTAGGGGCGTGGGGGACTCCCTGGATGACAGGCAGGACTGCTCTACTTGGAAGCTCACACACACTTGTTCCTTCCTGAAGCAGATTTCCCACACAGCCTTTCCAGGGAGGTCTCAGCTGAATCAAAAGAACTGAATCAAAAGAACCCATTTCTATTCATGTGGTTGCAGTATCAGATCCAGGAACTCCTCTGCATTTGGCCTTCTCTTCTGTTTCCTTTACTGGAATCAGGTGTGATTGTTTGAGCATTAAATATCGCAGTGTGTGCATAGGAGCCTATTTGTCTATGTCTTTGTGGATGTATGTGTGTCTGTGTGTTCACGTATGTGGGTATGTATGTTCTTGTGGGATTAGATGCATGTATTTGTACATGCGTGTACACGTATTTATGTGTGCTTGTGTTTGTGCATGTGTGTGCATGTATGTGTGCACATAGGTATGCATGTGTGGTCTTGTAGGTATGCACACATGCATATTTGTGTGTGGTATGTGTATGTATGTTTATGAGTGTTTATGTGTTTTTGCATGTCTCTGTGTATGTGTGTACGTGTGAGAGTGCCTATGCATGTGTGTGCATGTGATTGTGTGTGTGCACGTGCCTGTAGTGGAGGTAGGGCATTAAGATTAAAGGTGGAGGAAGGCAACTGGCACAAGTAGTGAATTTAAAGGCAGCAGAGAGACGAGTGACGTGAATTTCCGCAGTGAGCCAGCTTCCGGCCAGGATGAACTTAAAAGATGTCAACATCCTTTCCCAGCTCCGCGTTTGAACCACTGCCCTGTGGTGTCTTCAGCATGATCAAAGGGAGACGGACGCCTTCCCTCCCGTTATCGCTCCTCTTCTCTCATCCTGAACCTCTCTCTGTCTCCTGTGGCTTTAAAGCCAGCTCCCATCACGCGTTCTTGCATCCATGCCCGTTCTCACCGGCCTATTCCATTTTAGATCAGAATCTCCGTTCACCCCCCGCAAACCAGTGGGGGTCGTGGGCCAGCAGCACCAGGCTCCCCCTTCCCTCCCGAGGCTCTGGGAACTGTCACTCAAAGAGAGCACACCGGAGGAGGTGGCGGCCGTAAGGTATGGCGAGAGAATGAACACATGCAGCATCCTCGAAGGAAGGCGTCCTCCAACGCGGGGACACCTGCTTCCACATCACAGCGTGAGAAGACGCATGGGCCATCCTGCTTTTATGTTCCTTCACCCGGTTTAAACGCTGCAGACTGGCCCCGATAGGCTCCAGGGCTTAGGTGCCGCGTGGTGGGTGGAGGAGGTGCCGCTGCTCCTCCAATAGTCCTTCATTCGCGGGTTTGTTCGTGACGGTAATCACCGAGTGCCGCTACGTGCCAGGCACCGTTTCGGGTGATCAGGACCCTGGACTCGGCCCTGACTCAGCCACCCGGCCTTGGAGATAGTGACTGCATGTGTGGGAATGACAGAACGTCATAACATTTGGGACCCGATTGCCAGGAGATCCCCTGACTTAGCCCTCCCCACCTCACTTCCAGCAACCTTCAAGGTCAGGAGGAGTCTCCAGGTGTGGCCATTAGTCCCCCTTTGTCAGGGCGGGGGCTAGTTAACCTTCCCCAGATCCTGCACGGTCCAGCCAGTGTCGCTCAACTTCTACTGGACTGGTTAACAATTTGCAAGACTTTAGTGCACAAAGAGTTCGGGCCTTGCTTTGTTCTGTTTCTAAAGATTACTTACTCAGCTTCAGGTCTGGAAGGAAACTTGTACATATCTCTCTAACCCCAAGGCAATGTCTAATCCATGGCAACTCACTTGCCTCCTTTCGGCCTCACTTATTTTACCCAGAGGATAGGGAGAATAAGAATTGGTAATAGCTTACACAGCTGTCCCTTTCTATATGCAAAATAATTTATGTACAATATGGCATTAGGTATACATTTCCTTTTTCTCGTGGTTATGGACAACAATGGACAAAACAAAAATTGCTGTTTCTGGAAGAAAGAGTTCAGAGCACGTCTAAATGGATGGTTCCTGTGTAATGACAGAGAAAGCTACAAGGCCATATTTTTTTCCATAGCACACATTATTAAAAAAGAAGTCTGTATACATTTGGGTCTTCAACATATCAATAATTAAAGAGGGTCATCAAATAAATATTGCAGCCATCACCCCCTCCCCTCTTTCTTTCCACATGGGAACCCTGACATTTTGTGCTGTCGGAATGGCTGACAAATCTGTTTATTGTTGAGAAATAAACTGCTTTTCCAACCCAAAGGGGTCCCCACACAGTCTCTGCCCGTATAAGGAGACGTAAAATATATATTTTGATTAAAAGAAAATGTCAACATGGGGAAATATTGGGCTTTTCTCCTGCCAGCAGCCAGTAGCCCTAAAGCCAAGGTTGAGACTGTGAGAAATTTAAAGTTGTCTACAGAAAAAGCCCCAAACCCCATAGCCCTTTGTAACAAAATGTTCTGGAGGTAGGCTTGGTGCGGAAGCAAAACTTTTCTGATCCATCTAAATTCTATGGCTATTTATTTCCTCCTTCATTTCAAAAAGTATTTTTGTTTGCTAATTTAAAAGTTATTGTGATAGAGTTTAGACATAAAAAAGATTTTCTGTATCTATGTTTAAGATATGAAGGATGATTAATAACTGTATACTCATTGTGCGGTTTGAGAATATTATAAGAACTCGGTGTGCCTGGGTGACTCAGTTGGTTAAGCATCTGACTTCGGCTCAAGTCATGATCTCGTGGTTCGTGGTTCGTGGTTCATGGTTCATGGTTCATGGGTTCGAGCCCTGCATTGGACTCTATGTTGACTGCTCTGAGTCTGGAGCTGCTTCAGATTCTATGTCTCCCTCTCTCTCTGCTCCTCCTCTGCTAGCACTCTGTGTGTGTGTCTCTTTCTCAAAAATAATAAACATTAAAAAATTTTAAAGGAATATTAAGAGAACTCTATGATCATATACCTCTGTGTTAGCCCCCAGCAACAAATACTAGTTTAATGTTTGTGTTTCACCGTTCCCTTGCTTTTGATTATAGTTTTACTATCTAGGTATGAATTCCTAGAATGGCTTCGTTTTTATATTTTTGACCATTATATGAATAGTATCCTACTTCTTTTATTCTTTGGTGACTGCCTTCTTTGCATTTCATGTTTCATAGATGCCTTTTTTTTTAAAAAAACCTATTTATGTATGTAATTGTAATTAGTTAATTGTACCCAGTCTATGTTCCATAGAATGAAGGTTATTTATTTACCCATTTTCCTATGGAAGGACATTGATTCTAGTTTCTTTTTTTTGTTTTGTTTTGTTTTGTTTTTCATTTGCTCTTACCAGCATTCCTGTGCATGCTTCCTGGGGCTCCAGTGCGAGTTTCTTTAGCGCAGATTTCTTAGGAGCAGAATTAATTACAGGCGTATGTGTCATGTGCCCTTCAGCTTTTCCAGATAATATTAAGTTGCCTTCCAAAATGTAACAATTTACACCCTAGCAGTATGTAAAAGTTCCCTTTGCTCTGCAAACCTGCCAACACTTGATATTTTGTAACTTTTAAAAATGTTTGTTTCTTGGGGGTGTAATAAACTGACATTCATGCTGTTTCCATTTATATTTCCTGGATTCCTATTTAAGTTGAGTACTTTTGCATGCTCAACCATTGGTCATTGCTGTTTTCATTTCTGGGAAAATGCTCATAATTTTGTCCCTGTTTCTGTTAGTTCTCTCTTTGTTAATATTGCATCAGTTCTTTACATATGCTTTTATATTGTTTATTTAGTTCTTGTACAGATGCTGGGCATGAATTGTCAGTTACATTGTGTATTCTCTGGCTTGTGACTTGAAGTTTAATATCTTTAGATTGTTGTTTGATAAGGAGGTCACCTTAATTACGATGTTAGCATTGTCACTCTTCACTTCATGGTTTGTCCCTTTTTGCATATTGAGCCAGAATGCCTTCCCTGCCAAAAACTATGAAAATGTTTTCATTACAGTTAATTCCCTATTCTACCTGGGACTAATTTTTGTGTATATTGTGAAGAATAGGTCAAATGTCATTCCTTAAATGGGTAACAGGTGTTTCACCACCATTTTTTAAAAAAAAATGTTAATGTTTTATTTTATTTTTGGGAGAGAGAGAGAGCATGAGCAGGGAAGGGGCAGAGAGAGAGAGGAGTCACAGATCTGAAGATAGGCACCAGGCTCTGAGCCGTCAGCACACAAACTGTGAGATCATGACCTGAGCCGAAGTCGGACGCTTAACCAACTGAGCCACCCACGCACCCCTCACCACCATTTTTGAAAAATTCATTTTGTTTATATGATCTGCAATAGCATGTCTGGGTTTTTATATAAGTAAAAACATATATAATTGTTGATTCATGCAAGCTTTTCTATTGTCTACCTCTCTCTTCCTGCTGTCCTTTCTCTTTTTCTTTCTTTAATTTTACTTCCATTTTGCCACTCCCATTTGCCACCTCTTCCCATAGACAACCTTTCTAAAGGTTTTGTACATGTTTTGTTTGTACATATACTTATTACATTGTGTGTGTCCATCAGCTCTATTGAGCTGTGATTTACATATAATAAAAATTCACCCATTTTAAGTGTATACTTAGATGAATCTCGGCAAATGTATATGATCATTAGCTACCACCACAATCCGGACACAAAATGTTTCTATCACCCCCAAAAGTTCACCCCCATGGGTCTTTGTACTAAATTCCTTCCCCCTTCCCAGCCTCTGGTGGCTGCTGATTTGCTGTCTCTATATTTTTTCTAGAACTAACTATAAATGGAATAATATTATAGTCTTGAAGGTCTCTGAGTTTTATGCACTTTGCACGATGCTCTCGAGATTTCTCCATGTTGCTGTTTGGGCCAGTAGTTCATGCCTTTTTACTGCTGAGTAGGAGTTCATTATATGGATACATTGCTGTTTGTTCATTAACACATGGATGGATGTCTGGGTTGTCTCCAATCTGGGGGGGCTATTGTGGAAGAAATAGCTGTCAACATTGTATACAAGACTTTGTTTGGAACGTGTAGTTGTTTTTTTAGGTGAATAGCAAGAAGGAGGTTTTCTAGATCGTGTAACAGGTGTATATGTACCTTGATTTAAACCTGTCACCAAGTTTTCCAAAGTGGCTGTGTAAAGTGAATTCTCATCAGCAAAGTAAAAGAATTTCAGGTCTCTGCATCCTCACCAGTAAGAATATTGTCAGTCTTTAAAATTTTTGCCTTTCTAATGGCCATGTTGTGGTAACTTCCTGGGTTTTAATTTGCATTTCCTGAATGACTTGAGATCCAGAACATCCCCGCCCCCCCCCCCCCCCCCCCCCCCCCCCCCCCCCCCCCCCAGCTCTGGGCTATTTGCTATGCTTAAGGCTGTGAAATATTTATTCTAATCTTTTGCCTATATTGTTTTTTACTAGTTGATTTTTCTCATTGAATTATAAAAGTTCATTATATACTCCATTAAAAGTCCTTTATCAGATATATGTTTTGCATATATTTTTCCCCCGGGATATGACGTGCCTTTTTATTTTCTAACAGTGTCTTTTAAAGAGTAACAATTTTAAATTTTGACTTATTGGGGCGCCTGGTTGGCTCAGTCAGTGAAATATGTGACTCTTGATCTCAGAGTCGTGAGTTTGAACCCCATACTGGGGGTGTAACCTACTTAAAATTTTAAAAATATTTTTAACCTATTAAATCAAATTATCCTATAGTTCTTTGAAGGTTCATGTTTCTGTGTCCTACCTATGAAATCTTTTTTTTTTTTTAAACCAAAGTCCACAAATAGGTTTTTTCTGTGTTTTCTTCAGTAAGGTTTATACTTGAGATTTTACTTTTGGTCTTTGATTCATTTTGAGTTATTGTTTTTAGTGGTAGGAGGTTGAGTTTTAGATTCAGCCTACTGGGATTTTGAGGAAGGTATGCTGAGGAATCTCCTCCAGAAGACTGATAGCCGATTTTCATGTTAATTGTAACCTAAACTCCCTCTTGCAAGGGGAGAAATACCCTAGATCAATTTGCTTTTTCTTTAAGGAGCTGATATTTCACCTAAACTTTTCAATGCTCAAAGCTCAAAAACAGTGCAAGTAATTTTCACTTTTGAAATGAAGGTTTTTTTTATACCGTAAAGTGCACAGTGAAAGGCTGTATAGCAATCTTGCATTTGAAGACCAATATTCTTTATTTCTGTTAAGGCAAATATATCATTATTGTTCCCTAGGCAACCAACTTTAATTTCATTTCATGTTAACCAAACACAGACAGTGAGAAGACAACTCTGTGAAGATCTAATTATAACAATAAGTAAAATAATTTATGCAAGGAAAAAAAGAGATGCTTACACTTATTTATTATTTATTTATATCATTGTCAATATTTTTTAAAGCTTTACTGAGGTATCGTTTACAGAATTGTAAGATTTTTTTAGGCTAAGCTAGCTCTCGTTGGTTTCCTTTAGTCACTGAGTGTCCTAGAAATGGTCAGGGGAGCACTAGAACTTTGTGGAAGGGTAAGGTTGACATTATATTTCCAGGTACGTCTAGATAATCAGAAGGCTCTAAGAGTCTGAGGATGATGGAAAAATACCGTAGAAGGAAGAAGCCAGTGTTATGGGCTGAATGTCTGTGTCCCTCCCAAATTCACGTGTTGATGCTTTAACCCCCAGTGGGTTGGTGTTTGGAGGTGGGGCCTTTGGCAGTAATTAAGGTGAGGTGAGGTGAGGTCATGAGAACGGAGACCCATAGTGGATGAGCCGTAGGAAAAGTCTGCATGTGGACAGTGAGAAAGTGGCTGTCTATAAGCCCGGATGAGAGCCCTCCCCATGAACTGAATCAGCTCGCACCTTGACCTTGGACTTACTAGCCTCCAGCACTGTGAGAAATAAAAGTATATTGTTTTTCTTTTTTAATTTAATTGAATTTAATTTTTATTAATTTTTTATGTCTTTATTTTATTTTGAGAGAGAGAGAGAGACAGAGACAGAGAGTGAGTAGAGGAGGGGCAGAGAGAGAGGGAGACACGGAATCCGACAGGCTCCAGGTTCTGAGCTGTCAGCACAGAGCCCGACGCCAGGCTCGAACCCACGGACTGTGAGATCATGACCTGAGCCCCACGGACCGTGAGATCATGACCTGAGCCAAAGTCGGACACTTAACCAACTGAGCCACTGAAACCCCCCAAATGTGTACTGTTTAAGCCGCCCCATCTGTGGGATTTGTTATGACGGCCTAAGCCAACTAAGAAAGTAAGTCATATGCTTTCTGCCCCATTCACTCTGTTCAAGCCTAACCAGACCAGAATCCCCCCTGGGGGTGCTCTGCTGGGCATGCAAGTCAGCAAGGCCAAAGGAAGGATGCAGGAGAGACACCGGGCACGAATAGAACTAAACAGTCTGCACACTCACTTCTTTTCAGCCCTCCCACCTTCTCACCTTGCTTCTGCAGGTCCATGCATCACCACCCTCTCTCTGCCTCGCTTTTCTCCTTCCCTTCCCAAAAGCGCAGGTGCACCCCTCCACCCCTCCCACACCGCCTACACACACCCATGTGCCCACACTCCCCACACCCCTGCACACCCTCCCACATCGCCCCCATCCCTCCCACCTCCAGCTCTGCCAACGTACCTTCACATGCAGTAGATTCTGTGGTGACACTCTATTTATGTTCCCTAACTTTATTAAAATATAAAGCAATGAAGATTAGCTCAGACACAATGTTTACTTGTGTTTACTTCCAACTTCAGTTTTTCTTTGTAGCAACTCATAGATACTCCCAATCTCCCTGACTCGGCTCTATCACTTCTATCTTAGAGGATTTAATGGGATGATTTCAGTCCCAGGGGGAGGTCCCCATGGTGCTCACAGCCAGACTTGCCGAATTCATTGTTGTTGCTCTGAGATCAGCCACAAGCTACCAAATCCTGAAAATTTGCAAGGAATCAAAAAATCTCTGGAGGAGAAAGTCAAGGAAAATAAATGTGTCCTCGGATGGCCTTTGCTCACTCGATCTGACAAGTGTAGATTATGTTGTTTGAAATACTTTCCAGTCGGCTAGGAAGTGTCCCCCAGTGGGGTCTGTGAAGAGAATAAAGTCCTTGTTTTGTTACACACCCTGCTTTGCTATTTATGAAATGGCATAGATTTGAAACGAAAGACTTATTAAGTCATCAGGTCCACTAATGACAGCGCAGTCTTCTTTCTTTCTAGTATTTCATTCAGCCTGTAGTGTTCGGCTATTTTACGTCTATAATTATAGCAAAATAGCACAAGACCAAGGTCAAGTCTAATTCATCTTCGGATCTGCAGTACCTACATTGGTAAAGGTAGCTTATAGATATTTCATAAATGTTTGTTGAATAGAATTACATCGGTTTTTTATCTAAAGCCCAGCCTTTGGCATGTTGAATTTTTCTAGTTTGCTTTTTGCATGAACATTTATTGTCTGCAATACACGAAGCACTGGCTACTTATTTGTGACAATTTTTTATATATGCATAAAATGGATTCATCCATCTTCACAGACTAAAGCACATGATACAATGGAAGTCTTAACAACCGACCTCATACTGCTTAGCTAAAAAAAAAAAATAGCATCAACTCTTTTTTAAAAATGAGAGAGAACTGTGTGTGAAGAATGTCAAACAGATTGTTTTGTTTTGTTTTTTCTTTTAAGGGCAGGTCTTAATGGACACCACAGGCAAACAAACAAAAAAGACTAATGAGAAACTGAAAACTACAGGACTTATAAAATGTTCTTTGCGGTATGACCAATCTTCTAGAAAAATAGGAAAGATATAACAGGCTCCTAATAAGTGGGGAGATTGAAATAACTAAAGGGCTTACCTTTTGTGCTGTACATTGTTGCTCGATTTTTCATCAACAGGGTAAAAAGGATTTATTTTTGAAAAATACATACACACATGCCATGTGCTAATTATTTTTAAAGACTTGCTTCTGGGTAATGCCTGCATCTAGGTTCTATGATTCTCCAAAAACTAATCTTACAACAGATTGCTGTAAGGTGACCTCTCTGTGCCCAAGTTGTTTGTTGCTCTCTGGAAATGGTGAGGGAAGAATAGAGGGAAGAATGGAGATCTTTAGCAAGCCAGACTGAATAAGGAATATGATAAAATTAAAAATTGCAGAAGCAAGGGCACCCGGTGGCTCAGCTGGTTGAGCGTCCAACTTTTGATTTCAGCTTAAGGTGGTGATCCCAGGGTCATGGGCCGGAGTCGCATGTGATTGGGTTCTGTGCTGAATGTGGAGCCTGCCTACGATTCTCTCTCTCTCTCTCTCTCTCTCTCTCTCTCTCTGTCCCTTTCCTCAACTCATGCTCTCTCTCTCTCAAAAAATTAAGCAGGAATTTTTAGAAATTGCAGAAGCAGAGATTTCCCCACATGTGAAGCATCCCAGAGTCCTTCAGCATCCCTTTTAAGCCCTCCTTGCTGTTGGATTAAAATGGTACCATCAGTTTTAAAGAGCACTCCTTTCCTTGCATCCATGGCTTTCCTCAGAGCCCCTGCAGGAAAAGCACGAGGTCCTCAAGAGCCATAAGCTTTCCCAGGACTGCTTTCTTTTTGCTAATTAGAAGCCGGTTGGTTTCATCTACAACTTCAGTTCTTTTCACTCTTGCTGTGACACCATTTGAAATTTTTGGGGCTATCCGGTCCCATCGCTTGGTTATTCTTAACGGTGCTTGGGAAATTCAAATCCTTAAATCCTCATCTCATGTCATACTTCATTTTTAATCCGTTTGCAGTGAATATTCTTCCATTTTGTTTCTATTTGCAATAAGCAATGTGAAGGGAGGCAACGTCTCAGTGCATCACCGCACCGGGCTGGACTCACAGCCACGCCCCCCCCCCCCCCCCCCCCCCCCCCCCCGTATTTCTTTTAATCTTCTGTTTCGCCATCTTGAAACTCTTCATGCCTATTGAACAAGGGACTCCCATGTTTATTTGACTCTGAGCTCTTCAAATGATGGAGCTGATCCTGTCACCAGCTGCCCTGATCTGTTTCTCAGACAAGCAGAAAGCTGGAATTAAACAAAACACTAAGACACACTCCCTCAACGAGGCTGGAACACAGTGGATTTTTGCTCTGTTTGTTCATACTTGCTGAACACAGCATCTTGGCGGGAATCCCAGTTCTTCCAGGGAAATGGAAGTAGGGGTCTTCAAAGATGGTGGATATTATTTCTTAAAACGTACCTGAAGTCTAGCATGTGTTGCCAGCAGCATGAAAGGCAAAAATAAGTAGAGAGAGATGCATATGAACGCAGGGTGGTAGGGGAGGAGCCGGTGTTGTTCACGCTGCCATACTGTTGCCAGACATTTGGCTACTCTAGAGCACAGAGTGTGGCCACGTATTTTAACGTACTTTGTGTTACACTGTGATATTAAAGGAAATTCAATCCATGTTTCGGAGTCACTTATTCCTAACCCATTGAAATACCATTCTTAAAGGCCCTTTGAGGTCCAGAAAAATCTCAGAAGTTCATAGATGCTTTCTTAACTCCTTTTTTGCCAACATTTAAAATAGAAAATTGAGATGTAGAGAAAAAGGAACACTTGGGCACTGTTGGTGGGAACGCAAACTGGTCCTGCCATTGTGGAAAACGGTATGGTGGTTCCTCAAAAAGTTGAAAATAGGACTGCCTTAGATTCAGGTATCACACTACTGGGTATTTATCCAAAGAATACAAGAGCCCTATTTCAAAGGGATACATGCACTCCGATGTTTATATCAACATTATTTACAATAATCAAGATATGGAAGCAGCCCCAGCATCCATCAATTGATGAGTGGATAACAAAGATGTGGTATACATATACAATGGAATATTATTCAGCCATAAAAATCATGCAGTCTTGCCATTTGCAACAACATGGATGAAGCTAGAGACTATAATGCTAAGTCAGCAAAAGACAAATACCATGCTTTTGCTGATATGTGGAATTTAAGAAACAAAACAAACAAATGGAAAAAATAGAGAGAGAGAGAGAGAGAGAGAGAGAGAGAGAGAGAGAGAGAGAAATCAAGAAACAAAGTCTTAATTATAGAGAACAAACTGAAGGTTACCAGAGGGGAGGTAGGTGGGGGATGGGTAAAAGAGATGATGGGGATTAAGGAGCGGACTTGATGTGATGAGCACCAGGTAATGTATGGAAGGGTTGCATTATTATAGTGTACATCTAAAACTAATGTGACACTGTATGTTAACAAACTGGAATTAATACTTAAAAAGGTTAAAAAATAGAAAATTGAAGATTATGCCACATAACTGAAAATGAGAAGCTGTAGAATGTGGTTTGGAACTCAAAATGTGGCCAAATGTTTTCAGTTAACCTGGGTGTGACCTCATGCCTCCCTGCTTTCACCTCCAGCACAAACTCTGTCACTTCCTGCAAAAACATGGCCACTTTCTTTAGCTCTGACTTTCACTGCATATAAATTAAGATAAACCCTGTCACCTCCGTCAGAATTGCTTTCTGTCCTAGAGCGTAGTTCTCCATGATGGATCTAAATAGAATGATATTTGGTCTCGGATGATCTGATGCCACAGGAAGTATGTCTTTTGCCCATTTCTTCATTAGATTATTTGCTTTTTGGGTGTTGAGATTGATAAGTTCTTTATAGATTTTGGATACTAATCCTTTATCTGACATGTCATTTGTAAATACCTTGTCCCATTCCATCAGTTGACTTGTAGATGTGCTGATTGTTTCCTTCACTGTGCAGAAGCTTTTATTTTGATGAGGTCTCAATAGTTCAGTTTTACTTTTGTTTCCCTTGCCTCCATGGACGTGTTGAGTAAGAGGTTGCCTTGGCCAAGGTCAAAGACGTTTTTGCCTGCTTTGTTTTCGAGGATTTTGATGGCTTTCTTTCTTAAATTTAGGTCTTTCATCCATTTTGAGTTGATGTTTGTGTATGGTGTAAGAAAATGGCCCAGGTTCATTCTTCTGCATGTTGCTTGTCCAGTTTTCCCAGCACCATTTGCTGAAGAGACCGTCTTGATTCCATTGGATACTCTTTCCTGCTTTGTCAAAGATGAGTTGTGGGGCCATTTCTGGGTTCTTTATTCTGTCTCATTGATTTGAATGCCTTTTTTTGTGCCAGGACCATACTGTCTTGATGATGACAGCTTTGTAATACAGCTTGAAGTCTCAGAGTATGATGCCTCCAGCTTTGGTTTTCTTTTTCAGGATTGCTTTGGCTATTTGGGGTCTCTTCTGGTTCCATACTAATGTTAGGATTGTTTGATCTTACTCTGTGAAGAATACTGGTGTTATTTTGACAGGGATTGCATTGAAAATGTAGATTGCTCTGGGTAGTATTGCCATTTTAACAATGTTCTTTCAAACCAGGAGCATGGAATATTTTTCCATTTTTCTTGTGTCTTCTTCAATTTCCTTCATCAGTTTTCTACAGTTTTCAGTGTACATATTTTTTACCTCTTTGGTTATGCTTATTCCTAGGTATTTTATGGTTTGTGGTGCCATTGAAAATGGGATAATTCCTTGATTTCTCTTTCTGTTGCTTCATTATTGGTGTATAGGAATGCGACTTTGCTGAATTCATGGATCGGTTCTAACAGTTTTTTTGGTGGAATCTTTTGGGTTTTCCATACAGAGTGTCATGTCATCTGTGAAGAGTGAAAGTGATTTCCTCCTGGCCAATTTGGATGCATTTTATTCCTTTGTGTTGTTTGACTGCTGAGGCTAAGACTTACAATAATACTATGTTGAAAAACAGTGGGGAGAGTGGTCATCCCTGTTTTCTTCCCAACCATAGGGGGAAGGCTCTCGTTTTTTCCCCACTGAGGATGATCTTAGCAATGGGGTCTTTCATACATGCGTTTTATGGTCTTGAGGTATGATCCTTCTATCCCTACTTTCTTGAGGGTTTTTATCAAAAAGGATGCTGTATTTTGTCAAATGCTTTCTCTGCATCTATTGAGAGGATCATGTGGTGCTGTCCTTTCTTTTATTGATGTGATGAATCACAGTGATTGTTTTGCGGATACTGAACCAGCCCTGCATCCCTGGTATAAATCCCACTTGGTCCTGATGAATAACTTTTTTAATGTATGGTTGGATCCAGTTGGCTAATACCTTGTTGAGAATTTTTGCTTCCATGTTCATCAGGGAAATTGGTCTATAGTTCTCCTTTTTAGTCAAGTCTTTGTCTGGTTTTAGAATCAAGGTAATGCATCATAGAAAGAGTTTGGAAGTTTTCCTTCCATTTCTATTTTTGGGAACAGCTTTAAGAGAATAGGTGTTAACTCTTTGTTAAATGTTTGATAGAATTCCCCGGGAAAGTCATCCAGCTGTAGACTCTTGTTTTTGGGAGATTTTTTATTACTAATTCAATTTCTTTACTGGTTTAGAGCCTGGTTAAATTTTCTATTTTTTCCTGTTTCAGTTTTGGTAGTTTATATATTTCTAGGAATTTGTTGATTTCTTCCAGATTGCCCATTTTATTGGCATATATTATCATAATATTACATTAATATATTATGTTATATTTATTATTTTATATATATTATATTTTATATGTATTATTATATTATTTTATTATTGTTTGTATTTCTGCTGTGTTGGTTGTGATCTCTCCTCTTTCATTTTTGATTTTATTTATTTAGGTGCTTTCCTTTTTCTTTTGGATCAAACTGGCTAGGGGTTTATTAGTTTTGTTAATTCTTTCAAAGAACCAGCTCCTGGTTTCATTGATCTGTTCTACTCTTTTTTTTTTTTTTGTGATAGATTTGATTTCTGCTCTAATCTTTATTATTTCCTGTCTTCTGCTGGTTTTTGGTTTTATTTGCTGTTCCTTTTCCAGCTCTTTGAAGTGTAACGTTAGGTTGTATATCTGGGACCTTTCTTCGTTTTTAGTGAAGGTCTGGATAGCTATATACGTCCCCCTTATGGCCGCCTTTACTGCATCCCAGAGGTTTTGAGACATCTGAATGTATCTGTTATTTTCATTGGCTTCCATGTACTTTGTAATTTCCTCTTTAACTTCTTGGTTCACCCATTCATTCTTTAGTAGGATGGTCTTTAGTCTCCAAGTATTTGTTATCTTTCCACATTTTTTTCTTGTGGTTGATTTCAAGTTTCATAGTGTTGTGGTCTGAAGATATGCATGGTATGATCTTGATCTGTTTGTGCTTGTTGAGGGCTAATTTGTGTCCCAGTATGTGATCTATTCTGGAGAATGTTCCATGTGCACTCTAGAAGAATGTGTGTTCTGCTGCTTTAGGATGAAATATTCTGAATATATCTGTTAAGTCCATCTAGTCCAGTGTGTTGTTCAAAGCCATTGTTCCTTGTTGATTTTCTGTTAAGATGGTCTGTCCACTGCTGTAAGTGGGGTGTTGAAGTCCCCTACTCTTATGGTATTATAATCAATGATTTTCTTTATGTTTGTGGTTAATTGATTTATATATTTGGGGGCTTCATGTTTGCAGCATAAATGTTTACAACTGTTAGGTCTTCTTGGTGCATAGACACCTTAATTATGATATAATGCCCTTCTTCATCTCTTGTTACAGTCTTTATTTTAAAATCTAAATTGTCTGATAGAAGTGTGGCTACTCTGACTTTGTTTTGGCGACTATTAGCTTGATAGATGGTTCTTCATCCCCTTATTTTCTTTAAAATTTTTTTTAACATTTATTTATTATTGAGAGTCAGAGAGAGACAGAGCATGAACAGGGGAGGGGAAACGGGAGAAGAAGACACGGAATCCAAAGCAAGCTCCAGGCTCTCAGCAAGCTGTCAGTACAGAATCCGACATGGGGCCCGAACCCACAAACTGTGAGATCATGACCTGAGACAAAGTCAGTTGCTCAACCAACTGAGCCACTCAGGCGCCTCCACATCCCCTTCTTTTCCATCTGAAGGTGTTTTTAGGTCTAAAATAGTTCTCTTGTAAACAGCATATTGATGGATCTTGTTTTCTTACCCATTCAATTACCCTATGTCTTTTGATTGAAACGTTTAACCATTGTTGTTTAGAGTGCGTACTGAAAGATATGAATTTATTGTCATTATGTCTCTTGTAGGGTCGGAGTTTCTGGTAGTATTCTCTGGTCCTTTCTAGTCTGTGTTGCTTTGGTCTTTTTGTTTTGTTTTTTGTTATTTTTTTCATCTTTTCTCCCCTCAGAGAATCCTCCTTAAAATTTCTTGCAGGGCTGGTTTAGTGGTAATGAGCTCCTTTAATTTTTGTTTGTGTGGGGAAATTTTCATCTTTCCTTCTATTTTGAATGACAGCCTTGCTGGATAAGGAATTTTTGTCTGCATTTTTTTCTGATTGAGCACATTGAATACATCCTGTCTCTTCTTTCTGGCCTGCCAAGTTTCTGTGGCTAGGTCTGCTGTGAACCTGCCCTGTCTTCCCTTGTAAGTTAAGGACTTTTTCTCCTTGCTGCTTTCATGGTTTTTTCCTTACCTGAATATTTTGTGAATTTGACTATGATATGCCTTGTTGATGGTTGGTTTTTGTTGAATCTAATCCTCTGTGCTTCCTGGATTTTCATGTCTGTGTCTTTTCCCAGGTTAGGAAAGTTTTCCACTATGATTTGCTCACATAAATTACCCTTTTTTCTCTCTCTTCATCTTCTAGGGCCCCTATAATTCTGATGTTATTCCTTTTTAATGAGTCACTAAGTTCTCTAATTTTATTTCCTCTCTTTTGCCTTAGTCTCCCTCTTTTTTTTTCTGCTTCATTATTCTCCATAAGTTTGTCCTCTGTATTGCTGATTTGCTGCTCTTCCTCATCCATCCTTGCCACTGTGGCATCCATTTGAGATTGCAGCTTACTTATAGCATTTTTTATTTCATCCTGACTAGGTTCTATTTCTTTTCTTTCTGCAGAAAGAGAGTCTAATCTAGTATCAACCCCAGCTAGTATTCTTATTATGGTGGTTCTAAATTCTGGCTCAGAGATCTTGCTTGTATCTCTGTTGAGTATGTTCCTGGCTGTCATTTCTTCCTATTCTTTCTTTTGGGGTGACTTCCTTCATTTCCTCATTTTGGAAGAAGAATAGGAATTAATAAAAAAAAATTAAAATTTAAAAATTAAGAACAACATAAAGAAATCAAATAAAGGATGCTAGCTCCTAGGTGTGTTTTGGTCTGGTTGTTGAAAGAAGCTTGAAAGATTAGAGAAAAATGAAAAGTTAAGGGAAAAAAGGAAAAACAACATTTGAACATTTGAAAAAGAATACAACAAAATAGAATAAGATGAAATGATGAAAGTAAAATAGAATTTAAAAATTTACAAAAAAGTATAAAATATGGTAGAAAAAAGTTAAAGAAAAATCTTTTTAATAAAAATAGAAAATAAAAATAGATTTTTTCTCTTTCTGTATTCAAGAAGAAAATAAAAGAAACAAATTGAATAAAACGACCAGCAAACAGAACGAAGTACGATTGAAATTACATTGGTTTCCTGTCGAAGTCAACCTATGAAGCACTTTATAGTCCCTAAATTAAGCAGGTGGAGAGACTTGTGTTTGTCGAGAGTGATCTTGGCCCAGTTGGGTGGGGTTTGGTGTAACAACTCCATTCTCCACTAGATGGCGCTGCTTTTAGCTTATCGAGGTGGATGGTTGTGGGGGCATATGCATGTTATGCGCATGCGCGGGGAGGGTGAAAATGGCGTTGCCCAGCTACCCAGTCTCCCACTGCCAGCAATTGTGTGCCCCTCCTTTGCCTGTGGCATCCGTCCACTCCCCACTTCTACACTGTGACCAAGCCGTCAGGCTGCCAGGCGGCACCTCCGTCCTGCGTTTTCTCTCACGCGGCTGTTTCCGGACCCCTCCCTTCTGAGGGCCTGCGGCCCTGACCCGCTCGGACCTTCTGGGGGAGCGTCTCGCGGAGCGATGGCCGGTGCCGGCCGCGCCCAGGAACGCTCGAGGGACCGCGCTGCTGCCGCCGCCCAGAGACCCCAGAACAAGGTGACGCGGTCGTGCAGCAGCAGCGTCTCGGGGGCAGGCACGACGCCCACCCGGTTCCTGTGCCGGCACCAGCGGCTGTGGCTGTCC